>NW_011494926.1:5142670-5154010 GCF_000754665.1 Bison bison bison | reverse complement strand
CTCCCCAAGAAGTGAGTCGTTTATTTTCCTACCATGTTAAGGCCTTTTTCTTGCTCTTATAATTTACCATAATCTAATTATGGGCTTCCCTGTTGGCTCAGATGGTAAAGAATATGCCTGCAATGCAGGAGACTTGGGTTCAATCCTTGGGTTTGGAAGATCCCCTGGAAAAGGGAATGGCTACCCACTCCAGCATTCTTGCCTGGAGAATCCCATGGACAGAAGAGTCTGGTGGGCTGCAGTCCATTGGGTTACAAAGAGTTGGACATGACTGAGCAACTAACACACACACACAATTTAATTATATTCTAAAAGGCTTGATTTGGGGGAGTGGTTGCATTTATATGAAGATATCTATTTTTATTATTTTAATACTGTAAAACTATTATTTATATTATTACTGTCATCTAAAAATAAAACAGGCAATTATATCTGATTTATTAGATGGAAATTTACATTATATCTGGATCCAGTATAGAACTTTATCTATTAATAACTTATGTTACTTCAGTGCCATCCATCTGGGATATTCAAACAAGATATATCTGAGGGCAAAGTTGATTTTGTTAAATAGTAAGTCTTTTAATGTATACATACACATTTTGAGAATAAAACAGAAACATGCTAAGTTTCTTGTTGATAAATTAAGAAACTTAAATGGTTTTTAGCTCAGGATGTGAGAGAAGAGTTTTAATTTGCATTTAGAGCTTTAAAAATTACATTGATAGAGAATGTGTATATTTTATCACTTCTTAATTTTTCCAATCATTGTTCACTTGATTAGTGTTTTATTTTAATGACATTCATTAAAACTCATTTCCTTACTCAAAGGAAGCAAGACCTCAATGGGCTTATTAAAGTAAACCCTGAAACACATAAAAATATTAAGAGGTAAGTAATTTAAAGCTTTTCATTTCTCCTTTGACATTTATAAACTTACTGGAATTCTGAGTATTTGCATTCAGGAGAGCAAATTGGAATTCAAACCAAACTGAACTATTTTTTCCCAAATACATCATATTAAGCAATTCTGTATGACTGATACACAGAAGTGACCTCTTGCATTTTATTCTCAGGTGACATCTGCTATAAGGTAGATTTTGAGAAATTTAATGGGAACTTGACTACCTTATCTAGTATTTATTGCTTTGTATGTATGTGTGTGTGAGGATGTATGTGTATGTACAGTGTAAATAGTAATGTCATATGTACACACTCTATATTTAGAATGGATAACCAACAAGGGCCTACTGTATACCACAGGGAACTCTGCTCCATGTTATGTGGCAGCCTGGGTGGGAGAGAAGGTTGAGGAAGAAGGGATACATGTATATATATGTTGACTCCTTTTGCTGTCTACCTGAAACTATCACAACATTGTTAATTGGCTATATTCCAATATAAAATAAATCAAAAGTTTTAAAAAATATACTTTAAGTTAATTTTATTTATTAAAGATATAAAAAACTGTGTTATATGTAAATGTATGTGTGCATATATAAGTGTGTTGATATGTGTATGAGTGTGTATTAATCAGGATTCTCCAGAGAAACAAAATAGTAGAATATACAGTAGAAATACAGTAGGGTATACAGGTAGAAAGGGAGATTTATTATAAGGAATTAGCACATACCCTTATGGATGCTGAGAGTTCCCAAGATCTATTGTTGGCAAGCTAGAGACCCAACCAGTTGTGTAGTTCCAATTCCAGTTTGAAGGCCTTAGACTAGGAGAGCCCATGTTTAAGCTTCAGTTCAAGGGCAAGAGAAGAGCAATGTTTCAGGTCAAGCACTCAGGCAGGCAAAGTCTCCTCTTACCTCAGCCTTTTTGTTCTATTCAGTCTTTCAACTGAATAGCCATGGCCCACCCATGTTGGGGATGGCCATCTGCTTTACTCAGTCTACAGATTCAGATGTTAAGCTCATCCCCGAACTCCCCCACAGCATACCTGGAATAATATTTGACCAAACATCTGGGCACCCTGTGGCCTGGTCAAGCTGACATGTGAAATTAACCATCACAGTGTGGATATGAAAGTGAAAGTGTTAGTTGCTCAGCCATGTGACTCTCTGCAATCCCATGGACTGTAGCCCACCAGATTACTCTGTCCTTGGTCTAAACCACCAGGAAAGCCCATCGCAATGTGTATATTTATATATATAAATAAATGTATATGTGTGTATGTAAGTAGTATGTGTGTATAAGTGTACGTGTATGAATGCATAGTGAATATAAATAAGTGTATTCTGTGGGTGTGTAAGTAGTGTGTGTGAATGTGTTTATGTACAGATCATGTATGTATGTATACTATATTTGTATGCAGTGTGTATATGTGTATGTTGTGTAATGTATGTTTAAAGATGAAGAGGTTAACAAAGTGTACTTTGTAAAAGACTTGCCCTACCCGTGAATTGCCAAGGAAATCTGGAAAGCTTATGTCCTCCTGCTTTTTTTTTATTTTTTAAAAGACAGATGGAACATATCTGAAACTGAGCTTGTTGTCATGTTGCTGAGAAGCATACCAAGTAATTCCATGTGGTTTCTTTTGAACCTCTTTCCATTTGTTCACTCAGTACATGATATTAGGAGTTGATTCTAAACTGTGGCACTAAAGCCTGCAGGCCCCGGCTGGCTGAAGCTGGTGTGCATCGTCAGGCCATCCTGTTCTCAGCAGTGCTGGTGTGGTTGCAGACCCAGTGACCCGTTGTGTTACAGACGTGCAGTTTTTTGCAGCCAATAAACTAAGAAGAAAGCGCTGATTTCCCTGGTTACCTAGGTGTTTCAGGGAGGGAGCTTGAGGCAGTGAAAGGGAGCAGGGAGTCTAAAGGATCAGGGTTCAAATTCTGGCCTTGTCACTTCCCCCATGCTTCAATTTAGAGATCATAATGCTATCATACTTGGCACATTGGAGATACAAATAATTAACAGCAATAATAAAGATTCACATGAATTATGTTTTCTTAATGATTTAGATGGGGCTTCCTTGGTGGCTCAGCGGTAAAAAATCTGCCTGCCAGTGCAGGAGATGTAGGTTTGATCTCTGGGTTGGAAATATCCACCAGAGAAGGAAATGGCAATCCACTCCAGGTTTCTTGCCTGGAGAATTCCAGGGACAGAGGACCCTGATAGACTACAGTCCACAGGGTAGCAAAGAGTTGGACATGACTTAGCGAGTAAACAGCAACAATGATTTAGATACTTTCAAATACTTAATTTACTTTGACTCTACAAGAGAAATTCATGGTTTATCTTTCTAATTTTTATTAAAGAGAGTATTTCAAATCATTACCTACTGTTTTTCATAGGTTGAGGGGTGTGTGTGTGTATGTGTTTGCCTACGTGTACACATGCACACACACACAAATGTATGCATTCACATGTGTATACTTGTGTGTGCATATGTGTGTGCCTACATGTGTGAATGCATATGAGTGTATGCATGTATGTGCAGACATGTGTGTGATTGTATACATCTGTCCAAATGCTTGTGCATGCCTGAATATATGTGTGAGTATATCCATGTGCTTTTGTATGTATATGAGTACCTATGTGCACGATTGTGTATGTGTGTGCACTTGTGTGTATGTGTGTAAGAGTGTTGCAGTCTTTGTGTCTATTCGTGTATTTGTATGTGTATGCTTCCTGGGAGCCTTAAGGGCAGTAGTCTTCTTTTTTCGTTTCATCAAGCATCATTAAACTCTGTGGATCTCTTAAAAATAAAACAAGATTGTCTCCCTCCCTTATTAAAAAACTTTCAAAGTTCTCTTAATTCAGGTAGAATTAAGTTCTAAACTTGAGCGATGGCCTTTCACATGTTCAGTAAAGTCCAGCCAAACTTAGCTCTTTTCTATCTAGCCTTACTCCTGCCTTAACACTTCTGTGATTGCTATTCCCACTTTGGGTAGCTCTATTCCCAAATTGTTAGCTTCTCAAAGAGACTGTTTCTAACCATTGAATATAATTACATCACCACGCCCTTCTCCAAACCTAACATCACAGGCACCAGGCACTGATTTTTTAATACCATATGTTATTATCTAGAATTGTAGCATTCATTTGTATGTTTGATTGCATATAGCCTGCCTCTTGCCAAGTTAGAATGGAAGCTTCTTTTTAAAATTTACTGATTTTAATTTATTATTTTTGACTGCATGGGGTCTTCGTTGCTGCACGCGAGCTTTCTCTAGTTTCAGTGAGTGGGGACTGCCCTCCAGCTGCAGTGCATGGGTTTCTGTTTGGGGTGGCTTCTCTTGTGTGGAGCATGGGCTGTAGGGCATGTGGGCTTTAGTACTTGTGGCTTGTGGGCTCTAGAGTGCCAAACTCTAGTAATTGTGCCCTTAGTTGCCTGCAGCATGTAGGATCTTCCTAGACCAAGGATGGAAATAGTGTTCCCTGCATTGGCAGGCAGATTCTTAACCACTGGACCACCGGGAAGTCCTGGAATGGATGTTTCTTTAGGGTTAAGCCTGTCTGTATTGGTCACAGCTATCCCAGCACTTGGGGCCATGGTAGGCTGTCTGTAACTGTTTGTGGATTGAAAGACTGCATAAGTATTGAAGAGATATACACTATGAGGCACTGCTTCCCACCGTGGAGCTCAAAATATTATTTTCCATTACTACTTTAACTAGCACATTCTTCTTTATTGAGTTTATGAACCTTAAAATTTAGACAACCCTCTGGGTGCTTTATTCAAAATAAAGAGATCAAGGTCTCCAACAGAACCAACACATATTACAAGACAGGAGTTGCAATGCTTAATGCTGTGGGATTTCTTCTTGAGTACTCAAATGAGTACTACTGTTTCTAGTACTCAAAGTACTAGAAACAGAATTCTGGGAATATTTTTTTCTCAGTCACTGGCATTCGAATTCCACGTATTTTGTTTAGGCAACAAAGGGTTAAAAAAATCAACATAGGATATTCTGGGTAGAATAGTTGTTTTTTTCGGGGTTAACAATTTCATTATTTGCATGAAAAAGGTTCAAACTTTTTATTGCCGCTTTTAGCATGGATGTGCACATTCTCATACATCTGGAAATAAGTAAGAACTTGAGTCAGTATCTAGCTAGCTGCTTCCAGATATCTGTATCTTTTGATGTTGCATTGACACCACCTTGGAGACTTTATGATCTGATCTTAGCAGGGCCACGGGGCATGGGGATACAGGGTGTAAATGTCCCTTCTGTGGATGTTCTTTACCCATATGTTATCCTCCGTAGATCAGAGGCACGTTGGCTAGCACTGGGAATGTGGAAAACACATGTAGAAGCAATAGGAAAAAGAAAAATTCCATTAAGATCAGAAGCACAGATCCTAAAGGGTAACTGTAAAATATTGAGTCATTCTCAGTGACTACATGGTGTTTTACATTACAATTTTACATTATAACTTACATTTCAAAAGTTGATAGATTTTAATCTTATTGTTTATTGCCAACACAACCAGTCAAAATTTGTAGTTTTAATACACAGTAGGTACCAGCAGGAGATAACAGATTGTATATTATGGACTTTAACAAATTGCTTCTTGTTATTGTTGTTCAGTCGCTGAGTCGTGCATGTCTGACTCTTTGCGACCCCATGGACTGCAGTACACCAGGCTTCCCTGTCCTTCAGCATATCCCGGAGCTTGCTCAAACTTATGTCCATTGAGCTGGTGATACCATCCAACCATCTCATCCTCTGTCACCTCCTTCTTCTGCCTTCAATCTTTCCCAGCATCAGGGTCTTTTCCAATGAGTTGTCTCTTCATATCAGGTGGCCAAAGTATTGGAGCTTCGGCTTCAGCAGCAGTCCTTCAAATGAATATTCAGGGTATACTTATCTAAATCCAGTGTTTAAATAGAAAATCTGCTAACGGCTGACAATTTTACAAAATAAGTGTTCTCCAAAGTTCCAAATTCGCACAGCATGTTGGAAGCTGATGGGTAGAGTTGTGCCTTGTGGAATGTTTCAGGACTGTGTACACAGACTATTACAGAGTATGTTTAGTGCACCTGGAAAAGGTAAGGGCATAGCATTCAGTGAATCAAAGTAGAGGCCTATCTCAGTATTTGCTAGTGCCTGATGGCTCCAAGATTAAAGTATTGTCTCTCTGAGTCTCAATGAGTTTCAGAGATGTATAAATCCCTACATACTTCTGTGTGCTTTTAACAATCTTCAGCTCTTTGGCATGATCTCAGTGTTTATACTATTTCTGAGTTTTAATGAATAGTTTTATTAACTTGGTTGTAATCTGTTATCAACTTTACCACTTTTTCTATGTTTTAAAGGGGCCAGAGCCTTGACAATCTCATCCAAGTGACCCCTGAAGTTAACAGAAGTAACCCAAGGTGAGGATTACACCTTATCTTTCTTCCTTCCCATCAATTTGTGCATCAAGTTCTGAATCAGTCTGTGGCTCTCATTAGCGAAGCTGTGTTGAAAAGTGGTTTGGAGTCAAAACATCTGAATTCCACTACTTATCAGCTGGATATCTTTGAGCAAGTCCCTTGAATACCAAGCTGAGACTTCTTTAGTTATAAAATTAAGATCATAATGTCTGTTCCACTTTGTTGTTTGATTATTATAAAGATCCTGTGAAATAATGGATATAGAATCCCTTTAAAGAAAAAAGTGTTTAAATCCAAAAGTGTTTAAATTTCCATTTAAATCCCTTTAAATGGAAATTATTAACAAAACACAGTTTAATTATAGCTATTGCATCAGGTAGAATACTAAATGGGGCTGACAAGGTGGGATTTTTGGGGGCAAATAATTCCAGGGATGATCTTTTAAACTCAATCTTGCCCTAATTTTATGGTTTTATTTTGAGGGTATATAGGAAACTGATACCAATGAAAGTCAAAAAAGTTTTACTGTTTTAAGTGAAACATATAGACTGGTATTGATTTATCTCAAAACTTAATTGTAAAATTCATCTTGAGCACATATATCCTATAAAGTAATTAGTTTGACTTAATTAGTTGACATAATTTCATTTTTACTTATTACATTTCTTTTTGTTTAAAGTTCCAAAGACCTGGATAACCTCATCAAAGTGAACCCAAGAACTGGGGAAAGTGTGCAAGGGTAAGCTTTAGTACATTCCTCTTTTTTGTTTCATGTTAACCAATGCTTAAAAACATACTTAAATCATCATTTCAGCAGACTGACACTGCTATAGTATCAATGGTAGTTCAAGAAAAAGCGTGTAAGCTGCACTACCTCATATGTAAGCTGTTAAAGACTTTGGTCAGCCAATTTCTAATACAATGTAGGTATTTTGATTCAGTAGGTGCAGTGTTTTCCCGGGATGGACAAGACACGTTTTTTCACAATTATATATCATTTATCTGAAATGTCCAGAATGGCAAATCCATTGGCAACCAAGAAAATAAAGTGTTTGGTTGTCAAGGGCTGAGGGAAATGATGGTTTTCTGGGTAGTCTTTTATGTGCAATCATTTTACTTAGCTATTTTTTTAAAGCTTTTTGTTTTGTTTTGGGGTGTAGCTGGTTAACAATGCTGTGATAGTTTCAGGTGGACAGCAAAGGGACTCACCCATTCATATACATGTATCCATTCTCCCTCTAACTCCCATCCCAGCTATCACATAACATAGAGCAGAGTTTCCTGTTCCAAACAGTAGTGGTCAGGACACTTTTATTGGTTAGTTTGTTTAATTTTCTTAAGCAGAGGGATGGCACAAGAGAGAGGAAAGAGCATCAGACCAGAGCCCAGAGATGTGGGTCTGGGCATGACTCTGCCCTCACTAACAGTGAGAAATGGCCCTGATCACGCTCCTGTTTAGACTTCGGTTTTCTCATCCTCACAGTAAGGAAATCGGGCCAGATGCTCCCTCGTCACTTCCAATGTTAATTCAGTTAATAATTTCCAATAAGATGGTTGGTGTTATGACAAGTGTGCACAGTCTGGAGTTAATTACATAGCTTTCCATTCCAGCCTTGCCACTGCAGGCCATGTGGGGAAAACTTCATCTTTGTGGGTCTCAGTTTTTGTGAAATGGAGATGATGATACTTCCTATTGTTGACCTGAAAAAAATAGATTGTCAGATATTTCTCCAGCTAAGACGGATTTGCTCAGATCATCAGAGAATTGTAGTCTGGGGTCTGCAACCATGGGGAGCCACATGAAAGTCCCTGCAGGGGAAGGAAGAACACTTTTATAGAGGGGAGGGGGGAAGGAGATTGGGAGGACCAAAGTAAACAGAGAGTTCACAGCTTTTCAATTGGCTGAGTCCTCGCCAGGAAAGAAGAACAGTCTTTCCTCTTCCTGCTGGCTTTTGCTATTGGCACAGGGCAGGAGAGAGCCCCCATTCTGGTCTCCCAACTCTATTTCATTGAGGTTTCTGTTTATTAATATTTTTATACTATTTCATAGGGTTGATATGAGTATTGAATCATATAAATCACTTAGCACAGTGCCTGGCACATCATGAATTTTCTGAAACCACTAATTATTGTTCATTATTTCTATGTGGTTATAGTTAGGTCCAAATATATATTTTCAGAGTCAACAATGAAAACCCTCCAATCTCTTGAGATGATCTCTATTTTAATAAATATTTTCTAGTAAAATATTTTTGTAACAAAAAATGCTCTTCCATTTTAGTAAATATTTTCAACCACTTGATGTAACCTGTCATATGATCTCATCCCTTTTTCCATGTCTTAAAGGGACCAAAGTCTTGACAACGTCATCAGAGTGACTCCAGAAACAAACAAAACTAACCAAGGGTGAGGTTTATGAAGCTCTTCTATTTCTCCGTTTCATTCTGTTCAACTTAGAAAATATGATAAAACTGATTGTTCCATCAAAGAAACTGCCAATAAGGGGACCCAAAACAACAGCTCTGTATCAGAAAACTGGTGTTCAATTCCCTTATTCAGGGCTCCCTGGCTGTGAATATTTGTGGAGGAATTCCTTAAACTATGAGAATAATCTCTTATCCATGTGGGATTTGTTTTCCATGCTTGGGATTTCCTCAAAATAAATCGAGATTCCTCCTGGGATGAAGTATCTTCTCCAATTTCCTAGAAATAAGCAGCCTAAGAGAAGGTCTTCATGTGAAGAAAATCTCTTTCATTCATCCTCCATCTGTCATCATTTTTTCCCTCTCCTCTTCCATTTACACTCCAATAATTCCTAAAGTTGGGAGGTCATTTAAAAAAATTATGGTTAGTTCACTGAAATAATAAAGAATACAAAAATAATATTCTTTAAGGTACACTGTGTTGAGTAAATAAAGAGATATAGCCAAACCATGAACCTATAAACACATATTGTTATGCTAGTTTGAATGTGAGTTAAATATAAAAGGTACCAAAGCATACCTTCTCTCTCACAGAGTTTTCTATCTTACTTTGCTTCTAGGAATTCTATTTTTACAGTAGATAGCTATCATATAAAGTCTATTAGACTAGATCAGGAGTCAGGCTTTTGCTTAAAGGGCTAGGGAATAAAATTTCAGGTATAGGGGCCCAAAACAGTCTTTATTTAAACTATCGATCATTAATAACACATTGTAAAGGAATAGGAATGGCTGTGTTCCAATAAGACTTTACTTGTAAAACCAGACTTCAGGCTGGGTTTAGTTTGACGACCACAGACTGCTGATTCCTAGGCAGTATTTCATGTGGGTAGGTGAAGAGGATCAACCCTGCATGAACTTGGAACAGCTTCCAAAACACAGCCTCCATTGCATATATTGCTTCATTCACTTTATGGTTAGACTGAAGAATTTATCATTCTTTCATTTGAATATTGAGTTCTAAATTGTCCTTGTATTTTGTTCACTAAATAAAAGTATAATGTATTGTCACTGTCTAAAGGTCAGATACCAAATCCAGAGACCACGTAATACTTTATGTTACAGATTAAGATTCTATGAAAGACAGTTATCCCTTGTCTCTCGTCCAAGATGACTTAATTTGTAAAGTGAAGAAAGCCTTAATCATATGACCTTCCCCATGCAATTTGTGTGAGCCTTGTTTCGGCACCCACCCTCTGCCATGTCTTGCATTACATCATGTGTTCATCTCTTCCAGTTGGTAGTAAAATATTTTAGTTTAGAGAATATCTGTTAGCTGTATAGCCTTGAACAAATTATTTCACCTCCTAGAATTCTCAGCTGCTTTATCTGTAAAGTGGGGATTGTAAGAATTACCTTCTTTGAGAATTATCAGAAAAATTAGCTTATGAAGCATTTATTCCCCAAGTACTTATTAGATATTACCTATTGGTATTATTATTACTGTTACAGTTTTCCTTCGTTGCTGAGTCCCCATTGCACCACTCAATGCTTAGTTCAAACAAGATACCTAAGAAGTAATCTATTCGGTTGAATCTTATGAAATTGCTGACATTCAACAATTTTTGACCCACAAGATGACCATTTCAAATAATTCAATATAACAGAATGCAATAATTTACATGGAAGGATATGAACACGATAAAATTCATTTATAGATTAATCCTAAAAATTAGTTAGGTGATAGAAGCCTTTCTAGTCTCTTTTCTTTTCAGGATATACAATAAACTGTCCAATAATAATGTATATCAAGTTATATATCTTGTTTAGGCCTTTTGGTGTTAGAGTTGATATGAAAGCCCAGTGCAATAACAGAAATGTCTTTTTAGAGATTGTTGTTGTTTAGTCACTAGGTCGTGTCTGACTCTTTTGCAACCCCATGAACTGTATGTAGCCTGCCAGGGTCCTCTGTCCATGGGATTCTCCCGGAAAGAATCTATAGTGAGTTGCCATTTCCTTCTCCAGGGCATCTTCTCAACCCAGGGATCAAACCTGTCTCCTGCATTGGCAGGCGGGTTCTTTACCACTGAGCCACAAGGGAAGCCCCCTTTTAGAGCTATTATTGCCTCAGTTAAGTTCAGTTCAGTTGCTCAGTCTTGTCTGACTCTTTGCAACCCCATGAACCATAGCACGCCAGGCCTCCCTCTCCATCACCAACTCCCGGAGTCCGCCCAAACCCATGCCCATTGAATCGGTGATGCCATCCAACCATCTCATCCTCTGTCATCCCCTTCTCCTCCTGCCCTCAATCATTCCCAGCATCAGGGTCTTTTCCAATGAGTCAACTCTTCACATGAGGTGGCCAAAGTATTGGAGTTTCAGCTTCAGCATCAGTCCCTTCAATGAATACCTAGGATTGATCCCCTTTAGGATGGACTGGTTGGATCTCCTTGCAGTCCAACGGACTCTCAAGAGTCTTCTCCAACACCACAGTTCAAAAGCATCAATTCTTCGGGGCTCAGCTTTCTTCACAGTCCAACTCTCACATCCATACATGACCACAGGAAAAAACATAGCCTTGACTAG
>NW_011494926.1:5142368-5142570 GCF_000754665.1 Bison bison bison | reverse complement strand
GCTTTTTAATATGCTGTCTAGATTGATCATAACTTTCCTTCCAAGGAGTAAGCATCTTTTAATTTCATGGCTGCAGTCACCATCTGCAGTGATTTTGGAACCCAGAAAAATGAAGTCAGCCACTGTTTCCACTGTTTCCCCATCTATTTCCCATGAAGTGATGGGATCGGATGCCATGATCTTCGTTTTCTGAATGTTGAGC
>NW_011494926.1:5112890-5142175 GCF_000754665.1 Bison bison bison | reverse complement strand
TGCCTTTTCTAAAACCAGCTTGAACATCTGGAAGTTCATGGTTCACGTATTGCTGAAGCATGGCTTGGAGAATTTTGAGCATTACTTTACTAGCGTGTGAGATGAGCGCAATTGTACAGTAGTTTGAGCATCCTTTGGCATTGCCTTTCTTTGGGTTTGGAATGAAAACTGACCTTTTCCAGTCCTTTGGCCACTGCTGAGTTTTCCAAATTTGCTGGCATCTTGAGTGCAGCACTTTCACAGCATCATCTTTCAGGATTTGAAATAGCTCAACTGTAATTCCATCACTTCCACTAGCTTTGTTCATAGTGATGCTTCCTAAGGCCCACTTGACTTCACATTCCAGGATGTCTGGCTCTAGGTGAGTGATCACACCATTGTGATTATCCGGGTCATGAACATCTTTTTTGTACAGTTCTTCCATGTATTCTTACCACTTGTTTTTAATATCATCTGCTTCTATTAGGTCCCTACCATTTCTGTCCTTTATTTAGCCCATCTTTATATGAAATGTTCCCTTGGTATCTCTAATTTTCTTGAAGAGATCTCTAGTCTCTCCCATTCTATTGTTTTCCTCTATTTCTTTTTATAAAAAGTAAATATAAAAAATGTATTTATTATAAAGAAAATAAATATTATTGCCTTTTTGAGTACAAAAGCAAATTTTATTGTCAGAAGTCTTCTTTGTTCTGATATAGACCATGCATGAAGCATGATTCTGAATTGTTTAATATCTTGGAGTTGCCTCTATGTTACATATTCATATTATTTATATTACTTCCATACCTTAGAATCAGGAAATACACTCTTTTTTATTTTTTTTTAATTTTTAATTTTGTTTTTAAACTTTACATAATTGTATTAGTTTTGTCAAATATCAAAATGAATCCACCACAGGTATACATGTGTTCCCCATCCTGAACCCTCCTCCCTCCTCCCTCCCCATATCATCCCTCTGGGTCGTCCCAGTGCACTAGCCCCAATCATCCAGTATCGTGCATCGAACCTGGACTGGCAACTCGTTTCATACATGATATTTTACATGTTTCAATGCCATTCTCCCAAATCTTCCCACCCTCTCCCTCTCCCACAGAGTCCATAAGACTGTTCTATACATCAGTGTCTCTTTTGCTGTCTCGTACACAGGGTTATTGTTACCATCTTTCTAAATTCCATATATATGCGTTAGTATACTGTATTGGTGTTTTTCTTTCTGGCTTACTTCACTCTGTATAATAGGCTCCAGTTTCATCCACCTCATTAGAACTGATTCAAATGTATTATTTTTAATGGCTGAGTAATACTCCATTGTGTATATGTACCATAGTTTTTTTATCCATTCATCTGCTGATGGACATCTAGGTTGCTTCCATGTCCTGGCTATTATAAACTGTGCTGCAATGAACATTGGGGTACACGTGTCTCTTTCCCTTCTGGTTTCCTCAGTGTGTATGCCCTACACTCTTTTTTAAAAAGTTCCAGGGTTTTGTTTTGTTTTATTCTAAGGAGAGGGAAGCAAGGAATACATGGAAATGATGTACACTTCAGATTTTTCTCTTGTTCATTACAACCTTGAAACAAATTCTAAATGCTGATTCTAGTACCAAATACAATACAGGAAATAAGAAATTTAAGAGCAACTTAAATTGAGTTTGTCTTGCAAGGAATAAGAATAAAACTAAATTTTCATATATATGTAGTTGTATAAGAAATGAATTTATATTAGCTATCTGGTTTCACAGAGAACTAAAAAGAATATTCAAGTAAAATGAAGTTTTGAATTAGCAACAATCACTTTATTCAATATTAAGATTAAAAAAATATACAAGTTATAACTGATTTTATTTTATTTTACCAGCTATTAAAATTTACATTTTTCAGGAGCCAAGACCTGGACAGTCTTATTAAAGTGACTCCCTCAGCAAAGAAAAGGTAAGTTTATCAGTATTGTTGAAGACTCATGAGCAAGTCTTCAATTTATGCCCCAGAATAAAGTTAATTATTTGGCTAAGGATGTTTGAAAGGGATATGAAAAAAAAAAAGAGAAAAATTGATTTGCTGACATGTAATAATGCTGGATAGGTTTTTATATTGCTTCAATTTGTTATATTATAATATTGTCAAATTGTAATATTGAAGCTAATTCTGTATAATGACGTGAGAAATTCATTTAATGCAATTATAGTTTAACTAGATTATTACTGCAAATTTAGTTAATAAATTATAAGTTCATAAAACTGAATAAACCAAAGAATATTGGCTTTGTTCTCTTTCATAAACCTGAGGATTAATTTTTAAGTGACTCTTCAGAAATTTGGTGACATAACATTCCAATACTTGATTAGAAATATTTCTGCAAGAGTTTGAATATGCTCTGGTCTTCTTAAGAAGTTAAGGCTCATTGTCCACTGGAGCAAAAGTTAAGAAAAGCATGACAGAATAGCCAAGCTGCCTCTCAAAATTATTGTGATAATAATGTTGGTGAAAAGCCTTGTGCAGTTGTAAGGAATTATTGTGAACAGAGAGAGGAAGGATGTGGACAGGAGGCAACATGTGGTTACCTAATCCGCTGTCAGTTATTTCTTATACTTGGCCTAAAGAAGGCCTTAACTTTCATGCAACTCAATTTATTTGCAAAAACAGAATGCTGATATTTAACTCAGTTGCTTTGAGGATTTAAAAAAGATAACTATTTTAGACAAAGTAAAAACTCAGTACATTTATCACTTTTTGTCTAGGATCCCATCAAATGATTTACAAGTGTCAAAAGAAAAAACACCAGTCATAAAATTTGCTAATTTCCAACTGGATTTGACCATTTATTTTGTTTTAGCAGTGAACAAGGTCTTGATGAACTTATTAATGTAAGCCCCAAAGCTGTCAAAAACACGGCTAGGTAAGACAAAGATGTTATTTATTCGCTTTGGTTTGTTTCTCCTTAACTAAGCATAATATGAATATAAATGACTTGTAATCATTCCATGGGCAAACTGAATGTAAATCTTGAAAAGTCATCATGAATTTTATATATCTCTGATAAATAAGATGTGTATTTGCTAATAGAAAGAAAGACAACTCAGATAAAGCAATTGAAGGGAGTGACTGGGCTAGAAACATAATTAGTCTATGCCCTGTTTATGATTTGTAGTATTGATGGCAATACCTTTGTTTCAGGGTTTGATTAAAATTTGTTAATGGTTGTTAATTTTTGAAAAAGAGCTGGACATCTCATTAGATTCATTATAAGCAAATTTATTCATCTCATTTTCGGAAAGTGATAGTTGGTGGAAATTTTATGAGGTTCATTATTTTTTACATGATTTGCTGATCCTAGCAAAGTAATGGACCTAAAATGATAATTCTTTAAGTAGTATCTGTGATGATGAAAAATGAAATTCAATTTTTGCCTCTGGTTTATGGAGATTTTTATATCATTATATACTACTATTATAGACATATGTATATATTTAGATTATATATTTATATTTAATATTGTATATATTTAGATTTTTATATCATTATACACCACTATTATAGATATATATAATGTATATATTTAAAAATGTTTTTATGATTTCACTTTTTTGAGTTTATCTGGTACATAGAAAAATCACAAATTTTGGAGATGGAAAGAAGGAACCTCAGAGAACTCATAGCCCAGTTAGTCTGAACAATTTCGCAAACCACTATTCCAGTTAAAGCAGGGGCTGGTGGCTCAGATGGTAAAGAATCTGCCTGCAGTGCGGGAGACCTGGGTTCAATCCCTGGGTTGGAAAGATTCCCCCTTGGAGAAGGGAATGGTTACCCACTCCAGTATTCTTGCCTGGAGAATTCCCATGGACAGAGGAACCTGGCGGGCTACAGTCCATGGGGTCTGCAGAGTCGGACACAACTGAGCAACTTTCACTTTTCACATTCCACTCAAACCTATTCAATTTACAGAAGAGGAAATTAAGACTCAGAAAGGTTAAGTGATTTGGCCAGGGTCACGGAGAAAACTAGTGGAAGATGAACAGTGGTTCTGTGATCTGTTAGGCAGTGAATAATTACTGAACACCTACTGGGTTTGAAGCTTACAACTAGGTATCATTAGGTGCACATTAGGTATAATTATAGGCCGTGGGTGCCAAAAAAGAGAATTCAGTAGACATACTCAATCTTATTAACAGCAGGCAATTATCATAGATTAAAGCTAATTATGTACTGGGGGCACAGAGATGGGACTCCAAGACAATAATAGGTTGTCAATTTAATATATTACATGTACTGCTTGCTGAATATAGAATGTATTGTCAGTGAGTTGCATTTAAAAAGAAAAGGAGAAATGAAATAGCTAATTCAGTAAATATGACAACCAGTAAAACTCATATTCATAGATTCCTAGGAGTAGAAGATGTTAAAGATGGACAGAGGATTAGACTCAATCCCGTCTTCTCATTTTACAGATGAGAAGACAGAGGCCAGGGGCAAATATCTCATAGCCTTCTGTGAGTTCTTCCAACCCTCAGCCCAACTCCTGGTCTTTAAGTCACAGTTCACAGACTTTGATCTTAAAATAAATGAAAGTTGATCTAGCACCTCAGGAAAGAGTGGAAATTATAAAGCTAGGCCTTTTGCTGTTGCCTTGAGACAGCTAGAGGATGTTCTCCACTGCTTTCACAGGGTCATGTGAAATGTTACTTCTGTCTTTGAAATGACTATGGCACAAATTTATGCCAATGACCGCAAAACACCTTATAACTTTTGAACTACATGAAGTGGGTGCATGCTAAATCACTTTAGTCATGTCCAACTCTGCTATGCTATGGACCATAGCCCACCAGGCTCCTCTGTTCATGGCATTCTCCAGGCAAGAATACTAGAGTGTGTTGCCATGCCCTCCTCCAGGGGATCTTCCCCACCCAGGGATTGAACCCACATCTCTCATATCTCCTGCATTGGCAGGTGGGTTCTTCACCACTAGCACCACTTGGGAGACCCACATGAAAGTAATGATAGCTAAATGTGCCAGTGTATCGCCCTATATCCTTAAAGCAAAATAAACGAAAGCAGTAACTTGAATAGGAAAAACATAACACTTTTTCCTGGATAAAATTCAGATCTCAGATTCCTGTGTTTTTTAAGAATCCAGGGCCTGAAAAAAGTGTCTATTTCATTGAAATTCACTGAAATAAGTTGCATGATACTATCAATCAAGGCAATTCAGGACTTGGTTTATTAACACAGGTGTTGTCATTTTAGGAGAAGTGGTAAATCATAGCACGTGTTTATGTTTTCTAAGCTAGTGATTCTCAAATTATAGACCAAAATCCATTAAATGGTCTTGTAATTAATTTAGTGACTGGCAGTCAGCATTCCCTCCCGCCCCAATTAACTAAAGTGAAACAGAGTAGAAAATGAGAGTTCTTTTTACGTTGGGAATTCTTACTTTGTGAAGTTTATATTTTATTATGTATGTATGTCTGTCTTACTGACTGACTGAAAAGGTGGTGTGTTGTGCTATGATGTAAAATGTATTTTTTAATGACTTCTATGATATAGTACTCCCAGAACTATGAGTAGAACTATAGAACTCTGATACAGTTCTATGATATAGCACAGTTCTAAGTTTTGCAATGAACCAAGTTTTCTGTCCTGAGCAGAACAGTAAAAAAAGGAAGTTCTCATGCTCATGTTTGCTTTTTTATACAATTTACTCTTAATTATGCTGGTAGGTGAAAATTATATGTTGTTACACAAAAATATTGAGCTTGATCTTATGTATTAAAAGGTTGAGGCCTTTGAACATATTATTTCCTCTACAAAATTTTATTCTTTGTACTTTTTTTTTCTTTTAGTGTATGAATAATCAACATTTTAAAGATTGTCTTTCAGGCACAATTTAATTTTACACAGATTTTATAACCAGTTTATACAAGAAAATTATATTTTGGATAATTCTCATATGTTTGGCATTTCTTTGATACTGTTTGTAGACACCAGTTGATTATCTTTAATTGGGAATATTATTACTGAAGATAATTCAAAACAGTGAAAATTCATTTAAGGGCTTTTTGTCTGCCATGGAGATCTAAGGACAAGGATAAGAGCTGAAACTCAGTGAAGCCATGAACTGGGAAGCAAATTCTGTGGAAAGGCTTAGGGGCTGGGGAGGGAAATGCACACCTTTTCCTCAGATTAAAAAAAAAATTTATTGGAATATAGTTGGTTTACAATGCTGTGTTAGTTTCAGGTTATATGTATACCACTCTTTTTTAGATTCTTTTCCCATGTAGGTTTTCTCAGACATTTTGATGATTAACCTCCAAGTGGTTCTCCTTTAGTTCTTAATCTCCCATCAGACTTTTGAAGAGTAAACTATATTTTTATTTAAGGGAAGAGGACTTTGGAGGGGGAAAGAGATACAGGCAGGTAACTGTCTAAAATATACTGGAAGCAGGTGTTATCAATCCCAAGATTTCTTGCTACTGTGGGCTATTCTATTTCTTTGGATAAATATTATAAAATGGTTTAGAGGAACACTTTGAAAAATCACTAATTTCCAGCCCTTAAAAACAAAGTATTATATGGATGCAATGAGTGATCGCAAACCATGGTCTCTAACTGAGGAAAGAAAGTCATAGCATTTCAACTGGGAAGTCGACAGTTATCAGAGCATGTCCCTAATCTGACCATGATTTCAGCTTTTTAAGTCATCATAGAGGAAAGAGAAGTCACAATTTTGATGGATTACTGGAACTCTCTTTGCCAAGCCTTACGTTAAGTATAATCCCAGTTTTGGTGCTTATTAATTTTTTACAAAATGATATCATTAGTTGATGAATATGGTTTTTAAAATATCAAGGACCTTGTAATCATTTGTATCTTCGTATTGTTAAAGCATTCCGGAGTAAAAGTGGTGAATCACAAGATGTCTGCTGTGGACTCTGAGTCAGCGTGCCCTGGTAGATGGGCTCTGACAACAAACTGTGTGAAGTTAGAGTAGTTTTTCTCTTGATCCTACATAATGTATCCTCCCTGGATTGGTTGAAATGTATCTCAAGGCCGTTCTATGCCAAACCGGTAGGTCTCATAGATGAGTTTCCCTGTTGGCTCAGTGGTAAAGAATCCTCCTGTCAATGCTCAATCCTGGGGTTGGGAAGATCATCTGGAGAAGGGGATGGCAACCTGCTCCAGTATTCCTGCCTGGGAAATCCCATCGACAGAGAAGTCTAGCGGGCTACAGTCCATGGGGTAGCAAAAGAGTCTGACAACAACAACAACCAATGATAAAATAGCTAATCCCTTCTTCCAGTTCCAACCAACTTAAACCTGGATTATCTCTAACAAAACTGCTTTAATTTTTTTGCACTTAAAGAAATCAAGATCTTGATAAGCTCATCAAAGTGAATCCTGAAATTCTCCTCAAAAATCAAAGGTAATAGAACTGTATTAATTTTTGTACTTTGGGTAGGAAGAATGTTCTGTTTTACTGTTAGTTCAAGCAGATTTATAACTTTAGTGATCTTACCAACTGAATTTATAATTAACCTCTTTATTTTTCTATTTACAGAAACCAGGATCTCGATAAACTCATCAAAGTGAATCCTGCAGTAATCAGAAGCAATCAAAGGTAATCAAATAAAAGCAGTCATTTCATAGCTCTCCTGTCTGTTGCTCCTGACAGAGCAGATTTATAATACTGGTTTACAGACCTAGCACAAACAAAAAAACCCCATTACCGATTGGAGTTTGTGTTTTTCTCTTTTTAACAGCCAAGCTTTAGACAATCTCATTCAAGTGAAACCTTCAGCACTCAGAAATACTAAGCGGTAAGTGACTTTGCCTAACTATCTTGCTGCTGCTGCTAAGTCACTTCAGTCGTGTCCGACTCTGTTTGACCCCATAGACGTCAGCCCACGAGGCTCCCCCATCCCTGGGATTCTTCAGGCAAGAACACTGGAGTGGGTTGCTATTTCCTTCTCCAATGCAGGAAAGTGAAGAGTGAGAGTGAAGTCGCTCAGTCGTGTCCGACTCTTAGCGACCCCATGGACTGCAGCCCACCAGGCTCCTTCGTCCATGGGATTTTCCAGGCAAGAGCACTGGAGTGGGTTGCCATTGCCTGTACCCAAATTCTTTCTTTCTTCTCTTTTTAAAAAAGAAGCCTTTTGTTTTTCTTATGTTCAAATGAGCACACATTTATAACCCATGTGTTTCCTGTCAGCAAAGAACATGTTGTACTCTTCCGGAATCAATTGCATTCTCTCACATGCAGTTGTATATTTCTTATTTGCACGAAGACAAATTAGTGTTTGTTGTCTAGAGGAAATAGAGTATCAGGACTGAAATGAAAAATGTATGAAATTAATTAAGAGTAAAACACATTTTGGAGAAGCTGGACCAAACCAGTGATTTACATAGATGCTTACAGAGGATTGGAGCATTGGAAAGGATATTGAGTCTTCAGAATTACAGCTCCAAGTAAAGCCAGCAGATTTTAACCTTGAACTTCCATTTTGAGTTTTGTAAATATCTTTCAGTTCACTATCTTTATGTCATACATGTTTAGTTGCTAAGTTGTGTCCGACTCTTTGCAACCCCATGAACCATAGCCCACAACAGACTCCTCTGTCCATGGGATTTCCCAGGTGAGAATACTGGAATGGGTTGCTATTTCTTTCTCCAGGGAGTCTTTATGTCCTATCTTTATGTTATATCTTTCACCAAAAGAGCTTATTCATCAATAATGCACCAGAGTGCGTTGTATCAGAAGTCTACATTGTTCTGCTGACCTGAAATTTTGTTGTAATAAATATATAGCTAGGAATTATGGTCTCGCTATTCTGGGATGAAGAAAGCAAATAACATACAGAAAAGTGCTCTGAAGCCACGGTAGCAAGAGGACAGTGTGACATGCTTATCAGCCTGGTTCTTATGTCTTTTAGTTTGTTTTCTACATTAGTGTTTTCATTTGCCCTTTCTATTTGTGTGGGTTTTTTTTTTTTTCCTTTTCTTTAAAAAAATTTTACAACATTGTGTTGGTTCCTACCATACAACAATGCAAACCAACCATAATTACATGTATATTGCCTCCCCACACCCACCCCAGTCCTCCTCTCCACCTCTACGTCCAGCCTCCCTTCCCTCCCCCTATTCCACCCCTCTAGGTCATCACAGAGCGCTAGACTAAGCTCCTTGTGTTACACAGCAACTTCTCATAGCTATCCACTTTACACACGATAGTGTATACATATTGATGCTGTGCTGTGCTGTGCTTCATCACTTAGTCATGTCCGACTCTTCACGACCCTATGGACTATAGCCCGCCAGGCACCTCTGTCCTTGGTGATTCTCCAGGCAAGAATACTTGAGTGGGTTGCCATGCCCTCCTCCAGAGGCTCTTTCCAACCCAGGGATTGAACCCAGGTCTCCCCATTGCAAGTGGCTTCTATACTGCCTGAGCCACCAGGGAATCCCTGGAATGCTCCAGGCCAGAATACTGGAGTGGGTAGCCTTTGCCTTCTCCAGGGGATCTTCCCAACCCAGGGGCCAAACCCAGGTCTCCCACATTGCAGACAGATTCTTTACCAGCTGAGCCACAAGGAGGCGGGCGGGGGGTGTGGGGGCTGATTTGATGATAATCAGCCAGGATATTCAAGAATCATCGTAGAATAAACAGGAAAGACTGAGCTGCCTATTTGAAAAAAGGGAGTTCACTCAATGTGTTCAGTCACCTGTATCTACAGTGTATCTTTGTGGCCCATTGATTTTAATGGGTAAAGAGAGGGGGCATTTTAACATGCCTCCCAGTAGAAATAATAGCCACAAAGCACTTTTACATCCAATTCAGTGTGACAGGAGCACTGATTATTTAATAGTATAACAGCAGTGAATCAGAGTTGCTTTTGTGTGACTTTGCTGACATTTCCAGCAGCTGTATATTTAATTCACAGTTAGGGGCGGAATAAGCTTCAGTCATCAATCAGAATGTGAGCAGGTGTCCCTGAGCTCTTCTAGGAGCCCAACAATGTGAACAAATGCAGATGTGCACAGAATTTTCATTTACTCAGGGAAAAACCATGTGACTTTTAGCAGTGAGTTTCACATTTTCATGAACCAACATTAAAGAAAGATAAATATTTCTCAATTATCTGTAGCCTATAAGCAGCTGCTCCCATATGAAAGTTGAAACACATCCAGTGATACAGGTCTTTACTGTTAGAAGGGCATCATTCATCTAAAGTAGAAAAAATACTCTGAACTATTTGTAGAATTACGCACTGTGTGCGTGCTAAGTGGCTTTAGTCGTGTCTGACTCTTTCTGACCCTATGAAGGTAGCCTGCCAGGCTCCTCTGTCCATGGGAGTTTTCAGGCAAGAATACTGGAGTCGGTTGCCATGTCCTCCTCCAGGGGATCTTCCCGACCCAGGGATCGAACCCACGTCTCTTATGTCTCCTGCGTTGGCAGGCAAGTTCTTTACCGCTAGCGCCACCTGGGAAGCTCTTGTAGTATTATACTTCCTTCTTTATAAAGGGTTTCCTATTTGCGGAGACATGTCTTGCTAGTATTTCAATAAGACAAGAATTCTTCCCTATCTCCCTATTGTGTCTTTCTCACATTTCTGCTCAAGACAGAAAGCTGGAGATGGGAGGCCACCTTGACCCTTTCTGTTGCTTCATTCCCTGGAATCAATAGGTCAGTTTGAATGCTTCTCCTAATTATCTCAGGAACTGAGACACTTCATCATCCCCACTTGCTACTAGAGCCCAGCTTACTGTGAGGTCTCCTGACTAGTCCATCTGCTGTCAGTGATACCTTCTGCCCTCAGTCCATCTGCCACACTGTCGAGTGATCTTCCTAAAACATAAATCTGATCCTGTCCTTCCTCTGATGAAATCCTTTGGTGTCTTCTCATTGCCACTGGATAACGTGTACCCCTTAACCTGATTTCCAAAGCCTAGCATGATGTTGCCTCCACAGGTTTTCCACCCCCATTCCCTGCTAGGCCCCACCCACAAGCAAAGTCCAGCCACTCACTCTCTGACCTGCTCATACCTTGCTCCTCCGCCATCATTCTTGCAGGGATAACTGCTATTTATACTTCAAGTATGAGCTTAGATGTCTTTTACTCAGGCTCTGAGAAGCCCACCCCGACCCATCACTTCTGCTTCAGGTCCTTCTAGATGTTCTCAAGCTATTATTCTGTTCTGCAGAATGTTTGCCTCTTACAGGGAATTATTATTTAATAATCTGTCTTCAACTACTGGGTTTTTAAGAGCAAATATTGGGTCTGTCTTGTTCACTTCTTTATCTACAGTGCATAGCACAATGTGTGGCACACATTAGGTGCTTAATAAATATTCTCTGAGTTACATGCTAAATCTCAAAATAAATGAAGACCTGTGATCACCTAGCTAGATAAAACCTATAGTGCCTCATAACTCTAACACTCTGAGCCCTCAGGAGTAAAACCAGACTGGAGGGATCTGATATCCTATGACTGGCTTCCTTGCTTAAACCAATGACTCTATTTTGAGCCACAATCTCAATGAACCAGAGTGAATTAGAGCCACTGGAATTCTTGATCATATCTTATATTTAAAATATCTAAGTTGATCATTTTCTCTATGGACCTGTTAATTTCTTTAATACAAAATCTTTAAGATTCCCTCATTAAAGCTAATTATAAAAATACGTAATGCTGGGCCCATATCGAGAAGTCAATAGAGTTGAAGAATTATAGCAGTTATCTCACTGTGTCCTACACTTCTTTCAGAGAGATAAATATTCCTTTTGAACTAAAGCTTAAAGCCTAAGATTTAGTTCTTGGCATAAAAGAAGTACCATAGTGAATTTTTTATATGGAGGCTTTTAATTTTGCAAATGTGTTTGATACTCTGCAAAAACAATTTAAGTAAGCTGTAGAGAGAGAAACATATTGCTGCTTTTAATAAACACCTCCCACACCCTCATAAGAGAGGAAGAGCAGTTGGGAGTGATCTGTTAACTTTCACGTAGAGCATATCTTATGAAAACCTGTATTATACGAGACATAATGATAGCTTGGTCCCTGGAATCTCTCTCTTTTTTTTTTTTTTTGGCCTAATCTGCTTTGTTAAGAAGTGTTATATTCCTTAATGGGGCTGTGGAAAATAAATTGCATGATTATAACAGATAAATACCTATATTCCAAATGTATGCCATGACTCTACATAACAGATAACTCATATTTCTTCCTAAACATTTTGAAGTCTACATAAAGAAAAACATTTTTAGTTACTATGGTTAACAAAATTTCTTTATAGCACTTCTTGCTGGATCCACAGAGAATTGGTGGTTTTTCTTAAAGTTAATTCTGACTGCTCATAAAATTACAAAATTACCAGGTCATCCTTCCATCGAACCACCACAGAAAGGGTTTGGAATCAAGCCTTTGTTTGACCCTGCAGCATTTGGCTGGGCTTCTATAAAAATCTATTTTTCACACTTTGACTCACAGCTTTTCATCTTCTATCACGGTATAAAAGACATGACGTGATAGATGTGGTCTTAATTAAAAAATGAACATTTATTTTCACATTCTTCAGCTTGGTAAGTTTATGGGCAATCTGAACTTCTTTTTATTGTATCTCCAAATCTAGCTGATGACACCAGTCAGGGTGAACAGCCAGAGAAAATCCACATTTTGTACTTTTCATAACCTGGAACTTTTAATTTTGCTTTAAATATTAGTATAGAGGATTCAGAATAAAATCTTACAGCCCACTCTAGCAAACTTGATATGTGGCACCATTTAATAAAAACAGCAAAATTTCTATAACCCTAATAACATGGTTTATTTGATGATTCACAATTATATCCCTTTTGGAGTGTGCTTCTTTGAAGGCAAGTACAGGTTCCAATTTTGAATTATCTACCTGGAGTGGTTGAATTTGTGAGCTTCTGGTGTCTCCTCCTTGCTTACGTCTAAATCCACTTCTGCCCTCCTTCACCATAGCTAGGATCCAAAAGATTGGGTCCTGGGGGTGGGGTTGGGGAATGAAAGTATAGACAGATCAAAGATGCAGTATCTGCAGCAACTGGGAGTGGAAAGTGCCAAGCAGGTAAGGGTAGCTGGCATCAGGCTCAGGAACTATACATAATAGTATCTGTCGTGAGGGCAGAAGTGAATCTGTATTTGTTCACTAGGACTGCCATAACTAGAACCATAGTCTGAGTGGGTTAAAACAGAAATTTGTTTTCTCATCATTCTGGAGTCTAGAGGTCTAAGATCAAGAAGTCAGTAGGGTTGGTTCCTTCTGAAGGCCCAGATGGAAGGATCTATTCCAGGCCTCCCTTCTTGGCTGGTAGAGGGCTGTCTTCACCATTTGTCTTCACATTGTCTTCCATCTGTGTGTATCTGAGCCTAAATTCCTTCTTCTAATAAAGATGCCATTCATATTGGATTAGGACCCACACGGATGACCTCATTTGAACATAAGGATCTCTGTAAAGACCCCCTTCTCCAAATAAAGGCACATTCTGACATGCTGGTGTTAGGACTTCAGCATATAAGTTTGGTGGAAGGGCAATATTCGACCCCGTAAGGAAGTGTTCCAAAATAAGAAAACAAAGCTAGGGTTGGGAGCTGAGTGAAAAAAAGGAAAGAAATATGTGCAATTCAGGGGTGAAGTAAGGCAGGTTCTGGGTGACTGATGCAAATGGAAGTGAAATGTCCATCACTGTCTCTTGTGAACATTTTCTCTGTGGTCCTGGTGCATAATTTGTACCTAGATGTGTGCGGAGCTGGCTATCTTAGAGGTTCAGGGCCTAACATCTTTCCCCTGCGGTCCTTTTCATGTCTTTTCCCAGAGCTGGGTAAGGTAGCAATAAATTTCCACCAGAGAAGGAGAAAAGAGAATTTAAATACATTTAAGGCCATAAGTATTTTTGGAGCAGCTACTGCGTGCGAGGCCGTGTTAAGTCTCAGTAATGTGATTTTATTCTTAAGTCATAATGAAAAACACCAGCTTCCTTTAAAAATGCCACTCAGTTCATCCAAGGTTAGCTTTGGAGGGAGAATCACTTCCTAGGATAGAATCCTCCTTCCCCAAGATTCACATTTCTGGGTGCTCTCTCAGTGTTTGCCTCTGCCAACCATCCCAGTTTGACGTTGCTGGGAAACCGGATTATGGAAGACCATGATCCTTTAAAGTTAAGTCAAATACTTAATTTTTAATCCACTATTCACAAGTGTTTAGCGAAGAATTATTTTCAAATGTTAACGGGGAGGATAATTTAATACCCTGGCTGTTAAAATAGTATGGTGAGTCCTGAGGTCAAGAGGTGTTTCTAGTAATTAAGGAAGGACCATCAAGGACTATAAAGAAAGCTGAGTGCCAAAGAACTGATGCTTTTGAACTGTGGTGTTGGAGAAAACTCCTGAGAGTCCCTTGGACAGCAAGGAGATCCAACCTGTCAATCCTAAGGGAAATCAGTCCTGCATATTCATTGGAAGGACTGATGATGAAGCTGAAACTCCAATACTTTGGCCACCTGATGCAAAGAACCTACTCATTGGAAAAGACCCTGATGCTGGGAAAGATTGAAGGTGGGAGGAGAAGGGGACGACAGAGGATGAGATGGTTGGATGGCGTCACCGACTTGGTGGACATGAGCTTGAGTAGGCTCCGGGAGCTGGTGATGGACAGGGAAGCCTGGCATCCTGAAGTCCCCGGGGTCACAAATAGGTGGACACGACTGAGTGACTAAACTGAACTGATCAAGGTTAAAAAGGAAAAGCCTGCTGTCTCTATTTCTAAATTCAAAAGATGAGATCTGGGAGGTCTCCTCACATAGTTCTAGGAGCTATGCTGGAGAAGTCAGTTTTGAATTTTACATTATTCAGACTGTAGCATCAAATGATTTTGATACTTCCAAGCTACTTCTGAAATCCTTTACTTTTTACATATATTAAATTGGCATATTTTCTACTATAACTCACATTAAAAATTAATTTAATTAATTTCTACATTTTCAAAGATATGTAGCTAGTATTTTAAATGTGAGCTTTAAGTATAGCTACGGAATGCTGCCCAATTAACATATTTATCAATTATTGATGGCTTGGATGTTATATAAAAAGAGTAGTAAGTCTCACTCCACATAAATACAAAGACTTCTATATTATTTTTTATCCTTATAAATATCAATTTGAGTCTGTACACTGATTCCATGTAAAAGAACCTTACTTGAAATCTACCATTCAGGACCAGAGAAGGGAGATTTATGACAACTGGAGTTAATGCTAAAGATGTGAAAAGTTACAGCAGAAATGAAAATACAGTCCCTCAACATTTTGGAATCCATAGTGCCCACTGCTGTGTCACTACACTTCTATTAATTATCACTTATTTATTCTTACTCAGTTCAGGCACAACTATAGACATTGTGCCTATAAATTTTATTACACTAACTCATGTATTCTCACTGAAACCTTGTGGACTTAGATATTATCCTAGTTTACAAAAGGAAGCTTAGGAAGGTTGATTAACCGGCCCATAAAAGTAGGGGAAGAAATGGCCTCACTCTTACTCCTAAACCATCCTGCAAACCAGTAGAGTTGGTGACAAGGCTTTTCCAAACTCATGGAAGAAAATTAAGAACTACCAGTATTATAGAAAAAATATATAAACAGCTAATATGTACATAACACACCAGAGAACATTGTATCTCATGAAAGTGTGACAAATCATTGTAGCCCAAGATTTAAGAATCTAATTGTCCCATTCATCCTCCACATTGTGGACTGTTGATTCAAATTTTGGGTTGACTTCTCATGTCTCTGTTATGCAAAAAGCTGGAATGAAGACTCTAAATATTAAAGACTTGATTTCAGATGAGCAGGTGGCTCAGCTTCAAGCCTTGACTCTTACAAATTAGTTAATTGACCTTGGAAAACTCACTTAGAGTTGCTGAGCCTCATATGCTGTCCTGCAAGATTCCGTGAGATCTAAATGAGATAATCCACATGGAAATACAAAGTTAGTCCTTTGTGATGTGAAGAATTCACACAACTGAGATATCAATCAGTTGTTTCTTTTCAGACTGAATTTCTCAAACCTTCCAAAAACTTAGTTCACTTCTCTCTCATAATGTAATTTGTCCTCTATTTGAGTTGTATAGATCTAATAGCTCAATGTCAGATTTTTAGTGTCCCATATTCTTTACAACCACAAATGACTGTATTTAAAATTATGTACTGGTTTAAAATTTTTTATTCTAATGCTTTATTTCTTAAAATTATATGTAACTAAATCACATATACATATATATGTATTTAAATATTTGCTTATTTTTTTCCTGTAGAGACCAGAACCTAGAAAATTTAACTGACATAAATTACAATGTGTCTAAGAATAAGAATGAAAGGTAAGACTTATTCTAATTTACGTTTTTCTTATGAATTCTATGTGAACCTTCAAGTCTTCCCTGGTGGCTCAGATGGTAAAGTGTCTGCCCGCAATGTGGGAGACCAGGGTTCGATCCCTGGGCTGGGAAGATCTCCTGGAGAAGGAAACGGCAACCCACTCCAGTACTCTTGCCTGGAGAATCCCACAGACAGGGGAGCCTGGTAGGCTACAGTCCATAGGGTCGCAAAGAGTCAGACACGACTGAGAGACTTCACTTTCACTTTCATATGAACCTTCATAAATTATGTAACCCTGGAAGATTTTCTGAGAGGTGGAACTGTACTATGATGTTTGAATATAAATACTATCTGAATTAAAAAAAAAAAAATGTACAGGGTGCTTGGGTTTCCTTGGCTCAGTGGTAAAGAATCTGCCTGCCACTGCAAGAGACTTGGGTTCAATCCCTGGGTTGGGAAGATCCCCTGGAGAAGGAAATGGCAACCCAATTCAGTAATCTTGCCTGGGAAATCCCATGGACAGAGGAACCTGGCAGGCTACAGTCCACGGGGTTGCAAAGAGTCGGACACAACTGAGCGACTAAACAACTGAGCCACTAAACAACACCAACAGGGTGCTTAATAGCTGATCTGAAGAAAGAAATTTGAATTCTGTTAGAATTTCTGACTAAGGGCCTGCTGTTCAATGACTTAGTGTAAAAGGCATGATGGAAATCGAGTGCTCTGCACTTGGGGTGTGAAGATTTATTTTTACTTACTGTTGCTTGGTAGGTTTTCAGCGGTGCAGAAAGCACTTTGAGAATCTCTGCCTTGGATACCTAGTGCTAAAAGAATGGGCAGATTTGTCACAGCCAGGAAACAGGACCTAATTTTGGAATTTCTTTACACCTCAGAGGATCCTGGCTTTAAAACTGTTGCGCTTTTTGTTTCTTTTACAAGGAAACTTAGGATGCTTAGCTATGCTTCATTGTTGTTACAGATTGTTTAAATTAGGAAACAATTTTCAAAGTTTTCCATGTTTAACTGTTCTTCCCCCCACATGTGGGAGGGCCTTAAAAGCAATGCTGCTGCTGCTGCTGCTGCTAAGTCGCTCAGTCGTGTCTGACTCTGTGCGACCCCATGGACTGCAGCCTACCAGGCTTCTCCATCCATTGGATTCTCCAGGCAAGAACACTGGAGTGGGTTGCCATTTCCTCCTCCAATGCATGAAAGTGGAAATTGAAAGTGAAGTCGCTCAGTCGTGTCCAACTCTTAGCGACCCCATGGACTGCAGCCTACCAGGCTCCTCCATCCATGGGACGTAGGTTTCAGTTTTTAACCTTCCTAAGGTGCAGCTGCCTTTTCTGTTAAAAAAAAAAATTTTTTTTTTTGTTATGTGAATAAGTGATATTGTTGGTATCATGCAGAGGACAGAAAAGTAGAAGAGCTGGCTCACTGCTTCGTTCGTTTGGTTTTCCTGTCTGTTAAAGGCTCTTTGCTATGCGAGGCACATAGTTTCTTTCTGTCCCCTTCATTCCCTAAATCATCTTCTGCTTTCTCTTTCTGTGATCTCAAGCAAGCCTTTGAGAGAACAAGGGAGGATACATTGTCAAAAGGATCCACCATTTTGGGAATAGTACTGGGTTTACAATTAACCAATCTCTTTCAAATATTATTTGGAAATGATCAAGATTTTAAAACTGACCATAAATGATGAAGTATCATGAAAGAACTTTTCCCTGAATGTGTTTTGAGAGGTGTTTCCGTTTCAGTTGGGCTTGTTCATGAAACAGGATCTTACTAGAAAGATTAATGAGGAAATGGAAATTCAAGGGCAGGGACTGCAGCCTGCCAGGCTCCTCTGTCCATGGGATTCTCCAGGCAAGAATGCTGGAGTGAGTAGCCATTCACTTCCCCAGGGAATCTTCCCGGCCAAGGGTATCCTGTGTCATTGGCGGGTGACTTCTTTACCACTAGTGCCACCTGGGAAGCATATGGAAAGATTAATGAGGAAATGGAAATTCCAGGGCAGAAATGTTAGGCTGGCCAGGCTTCACAGAGGCCTTCCCTGGAAGGCTGCTCATCCGTGGCCAGAGGGCATTCCATCAGGAGTCCCCAGACATTAACCCTAGTGCTTTGTCATATTGTAGCTCAGTCATTCCTGAGTGTTGGCCTCTGCCTATTTTTCTCCTCTTCTTCCCTCTACTTATCATCATCCTTATTCTCTACCAGGGCTTCGCTGTGGCTCAGACAGTAAAGAATCTGCCTGCAATGTAGGAGACCTGGGTTTGATCCCTGGGTTGGGAAGATCCCCTGCAGAAGGAAATGGCTATCTCTAGTTTTCTTGCCTGGAGAATTTCATGGACAGAGGAGCCTGGCAGGCTATAGTCCCTGGGGTCACAGAGTCAGACATGACTGAGTGACTAACACTTTCATTCTCTACTCTATAGCTGTTTGGTAACCAGGGACTTTAGCCACTTCCCAGTTTCTCCTTCCTTATAACTTCTCCTTCCTCTAGCTTTCTGAGGCTGTCTGGTCTCCTTCAACAAGAAGATGGGGTTGTGGCCATCTGTGTAGAAGAGGTGTGTGATGGAAAACACCATGGCTGCCAGTAACATGTACATGGTCTCCTTTACTTTCCTACAATTTCATCTGTGCCTCCTGCCTAACATAACCCAATAACCGCATGTACATTCACAAATGCTCCCCTCTCCCAGTGGGGTTGTGATCATCACAGTCAGTTATGCCCAGAGGCCTTAACCACTGCTACAGAATCTTTTGCTCATCTCTGAGTTCTGTATCTAGATATCATTCATCCTTCTTCAGTTCTATCACAGTCTTAAACAGGATCTATCTACAAATTAAATGGAAAATGTAGCACTGCCCCAGCCATGACAGAACAACTCTGATAAAAATTTTCGCTTGAAAAAAAAAAAAGTAGAAAAGAAATCCGGGCCCAGTTTTTGTGCCCATCTATTCTGTTTACAGGCTTCCCTGGTGGCTCACATGGTAAAGAATCTGCCTGCAATGCAGGAGACCCAGGTTCCCCTGGGTCAGAAAGATCTGCTGGAGAAGGGAATGGCTACTTACTCCAGTATTCTTGCCTGGAAAATTCCATGGACAGAATTCCTGGAAGGCTACAATCCATGGGGTCACTAAAAGTCGAACACACTGAGTGACTAACATTTCACTTCATTCTGTTTACAGAATAGAAAGTTTACTTTGACTCTCAAAATGGGTGAAGATTTAACTGAAAGAAAATTGAGAATCAGGGATTAAGAGATTTGATCAGGTAGAGAACATTAGTAAATTAAAGTGGTGTTCTGGTCTCAAGTTCTCTATTTCTAGAAGTGGAATACTTCTTTGCTTTAATTTTATTTTTAACTGAAGTTTAATTGATTTACAATGTTGTGTTAGTTTCAAGTTTACAACAAAGGGATTCAGTTATACATATACATAATATATTCTTCTTCAGATTCTTTTCCCTTATAGATTATCACAATATATTGAGTTTAGTTCCCTGTGCTATACTGGGGGTCCTTGTTGTTTACGATTTCATATATAGTAGTATTCATGTTAATCCCAAACTCCTAATTTATCTCTGCTCCCCACCACTGCTATCCTCTTTGGTTACCATCAGATCAGATCAGTCGCTCAGTCGTGTCCGACTCTTTGCGACCCCGTGAATTGCAGCACGCCAGGCCTCCCTCTCCATCACCGCCTCCCTCTCCATCACCACCTCCCGGAGTTCACTCAGACTCACGTCCATCGAGTCAGTGATGCCATCCAGCCATCTCATCCTCTGTCGTCCCCTTCTCATCCTGCCCCCAATCCCTCCCAGCATCAGAGTCTTTTCCAATGAGTCAACTCTTCACTTGAGGTGGCCAAAGTACTGGAGTTTCAGCTTTAGCATCATTCCTTCCAAAGAAATCCCAGGGCTGATCTCCTTCAGAATGGACTGGTTGGATCTCCTTGCAGTCCAAGGGACTCTCAAGAGTCTTCTCCAATACCACAGTTCAAAAGCTTCAATTCTTCGGCGCTCAGCCTTCTTCACAGTCCAGCTTTCACATCCATACATGACCACAGGAAAAACCATAGCCTTGACTAGATGAACACTTAAAATCTGTAAGTATTATAAGAACTCAAAACCTTGATAGTTTTGTGGAAGTAAATCCTAACACATAAAACAATTCAAAATGGTAAGCTCTTAGTAAACTGGCTTTGCTAGTGGCTCAGGAGTAAAGAACTTGCCTGCAATGCAGGAGACGTGAGTTCAGTCCCTTGGTTGAGAAGATTCCCTGGAGAAGGGCATGGCAACTGACTCCAGTATTCTTGCCTGGAGAATCCCATGGAAAGAGGAGCTTGGTGGGCTACAGTCTATAGCGTCACAAAGACTTGGACACAACTGAACAACTGAGCACAGCAGAAGCTCTCAGTAAACTTTCGTTCTTCATGCAAAAGAGATTTATAAAGTTTGCAGTGACTTGGGTATTTATCAGTTGAAATTATTTTATGCTATTTAAAGTCAAGTTGTCACTCAGCCATAAAAAGGAATGGAACTGTGCCATTTGCAGAGACATGAATGTCACACAGAGCGAAGAAAGAAAGAGAAAAGCAAATATTGTGTATCGGTTTTATGTGGAATCTAGAAAAATGATACAAATGAACTTATTTGCAGAGCAGAAACAGAGATACAGATGTAGAGAACAAACAAGCGTATGGATACCAAGGGGTGAAGGGGAGGTGGGATGAATTGAGTGATTGGGATTGACATATATACACTCAGTTCAGTTCAGTTCAGTCGCTTAGTCATGTCTGACTCTTTGCAACACCATGAACTTCAGCATGCCAGGCTTCCCTGTCCATCACCAACTCCCAGAGCCTACTCAAACTCATGTCCATTGAGTCAGTGATGCCATCCAACCATCCTTTGTTGTCCCCTTCTCCTCCCACCTTCAATCATTCCCAGCATCGGGGTCTTTTCAAATGAGTCAGTTCTTCGCATCAGGTGGCCAAAGTATTGGAGTTTCAGCTTCAACATCAGTCCTTCCAATGAATATTCAGGGCTGATTTTCTTTAGGATGGATCTGGTTGGAGATCTGGTTGGATCTCCTTGCCATCCAAGGAACTCTCAAGAGTCTTCTCCAATACCACAGTTCAAAAGCATCAATTCTTCGGCACTCAGCCTTCTTTATAGTCTAACTCTCACATCCATACATGACTACTGGAAAAACCAAAGCTTTGACTACAGGGGCCTTTGTTGGTAAAGTAATGTCTCCGCTTTTTAATATGCTGTCTAGATTGGTCATAACTTTTCTTCCAAGGAGCAAACATCTTTTAATTTCATGGCTGCAGTCACCATCTGCAGTGATTTTGAAACCCCCCAAAAATAACATCTGTCACTGTTTCCATTGTTTCCCCATCTATTTGTCATGAAGTGATGGGGCCAGATAACGTGATCTTAGTTTTCTGAATGTTGAGTTTTAAGCCAACTTTTTCACTCTCCTCCTCTTTCACTTTCATCAAGAGGCTTTTTAGTTCTTCTTCACTTTCTGCCGTAAGTGTGGTGTTATTTGCATATCTGAGGTTATTGATATTTCTCCCAGCAATCTTGATTCTAGCTTGTGCTTCACCCAGTCCAGCACTTCTCATGATGTACTCTGCATATAAGTTAAATAAGCAGGGTGATGATACACAGCCTTGACATACTCCTTTCCCAATTGGGAACCAGTCTGTTGTTCCATATACGCTACTATGTGTGAAACAGATGACTAATGAGAACCCACAGTATAGCAGTGGAGAAGGAAATGGCAACCCACTCCAGTATTCTTGCCTGGAGTACCCCTGGACAGAGGAACCTGGTGGGCTACAGTCCACGGGGTTGCAAAGAGTCGGATATGACTGAGTGATTAAGCACCCTCACATTGTATAGCTCAGGAAACTGTACTCCATGCTCTGTGGTGACCTAAATGGGAAGGAAATCCAAAAAAGAGGAAAATATGTACATGTACAGTGGATTCACTTTGCTGTACAGTGGAAACTAACACATATTGTAAAGCAACTATACCCCCATGAAAATTAATTTTTTTTAATTTTTTATTTATTTTTGCATTGATTGATTTTATTTTTAAACTTTACATAATTGTATTAGTTTTGCCAAATATCAAAATGAATCCGCCACAGGTATACATGTGTTCCCCATCCTGAACCCTCCTCCCTCCTCCCTCCCCATACCATCCCTCTGGGTTGTCCCAGTGCACTAAAGAAAAAGAAATTGAAGTCAGGTTGCCAAAGTTAAGTCAAATAGGACAATGGAAATTAAATAAATCTGTTAAGCTGAGACTTGTTTTATTTTATGAATGTATTTACTCTGTATAGTAATTGGATATCCACAAATATATGTGCAATCTGATTAGTATATTCGGAGTTGAAGACCATCACCACTATCACTTTTAGAACATTTTCATCACCTCAGAAAGAAACACCATGCCCATTAGCAGTCATGTATCATTTTCCCCCAGCCCTTAGCTCTGGACAACTACTAAGCTACTTTCTGTCTTTTTCAGTTTCTGATTCTGGACATTTCATATAAATGGAATCATAAAATATGTGGTCCTTTGTGACTATTTTCGCATGGCATAATGTTTTCAAAATTCACCCATGTTGTAACATGTCTCAGTATTTCTTTTTATTGCCAAATTTCACATATTCCATTATGTGAATAGACAGAATTTTATCTATTCATCAGCTGATGGGCTTTTGTGTTGTTCCCATTATCAGATTGTAATTCACTATTATGAACAGTGCTGTGATCAGCATTCATATAAAAGTTTTGTGTAGAGTTTTTTAATTTCTCTTGGTAGCGTATATACTTCAGTTCAGTTCAGTCGCTCAGTTGTGTCTGAGCTGTGGACTGCAGCATGCCAGGCCTCCCTGTCCATCACCAGTTCCCAGAGTTTACTCAAACTCATGTCCATTGAGTCAGTGATGCCATCCAACCATCTTATCCTCTGTTGTCCCCTTCTCCTCCCACCTTCAATCATTGCCAGCATCTGGGTCTTTTCAAATGAGTCAGTTCTTTGCATCAGATGGCCAAAGTATTGGAGTTTCAGCTTCAACATCAGTCCTTCCAATGAACATTCAGGACTGATTTCCTCTAGGATGGACTTCGGGAGGGTATATACTTAGGGGGTGGAATTATTGGATCCTATAGTAACTCCATTTGAGGAACTACCAGTTTTCTTAAATCAGCAGTACCATTTGATGTTCTCATATCAAATGTCTGTGTATAAAAGTTTTAGATAGCTAAATTTTCAAGGTAAACTTCCACAGCAGAAAACATTTTCTCAAGTGAAATTCCATTTGGAATTTTGTAAGTTCCAACACAATATTTAGTTTATAGTTTAAGAAGCTATTTAATTTAGAGATGAAACTGTGACCATTGATTCTAAGTTACAATTCAGCAATTTATTTCAGTGAAGGATAACTTAATAAAAAAGCTATCCAGCAAAAAAACACTGTGAGCCATAAGCTCTTTTTTATGAATATTATTCAAGGTGTCTAAGAGGAATACTTTGGTGGAGAGTTCTCCTTTGCAATGGTATCAGAATCACCTGCTGATCAGGGACCACACTTTAGAAATCAGTGCTCTTTTGGATAAAATGTCACACTGCCTCTAAGGCAGTGGTTCTCAACCTTGTCCTACATGTGAGACTCACTGGAGAGATTTAAAAGAATCCAAGTGCTCAAGCCATGCGCCTGCTAAGTTGCCCCAGTAGTGTCTGACTCTTTGCAACACTCTGGACTGTAGCCCACGAGGCTCCCCTTTGTCTATGGGATTCTCCAGGCAAGAATACTGGAGTAGGTTGCCATGCCCTCCTCCAGGGGAATCTTTCTGACCCAGGGACTGAACCCGGGTTTCTTATGTCTCCTGCATTGGCAGGTGAGTTCTTTACCACTAGTGCCACTTGGGAAGCCCTAGAGTAAACCAATTAAGTCAGAATATCTGATGTGGGACCCAGTAACATTTTTAATTTAATCTTGTTTTTTAATCGGTGAAAAATTGCTTTACAATGTTGTGTTGGTTTCTGTCGTACAACAAGGTGAATCAGTCATAATTATATATATATATATATATCTCCTCTCCCTCTTGAGCCTCCCTCCCCTCCCCCCATCCCTCTCCTCCAGGTCATCACACAGCACCAGGCTGGGCTCCCTGTGTTAAACAGCAACGTCCTCCCAGCTATCTCTTTTACACATGATAGTGTATATATGTCAATGCTGCTTTCTCAATTCATCCCACCCTCACCTTTCCCCACTGTGTCCGCAACTCTGTTCTCTACTAGGTTCATCAGTACCGTTTTTCTAAATTCCATATATATATATTCCAATACTTGTTTTTCTCTTTCTGACTTACTTCCGTCTGTATAACAGGTTCTAGGTTCATCTACCTCACGACAACTGACTCGAATCCATTCCTTTTCATGGCTGAGTAATACTCCATCACATATATGTACCACATCTTCTTTAACATTCGTCTGTCAATGGACATCTAGGTTGCTCCCATGTCCTGCCTATTGTAAATGTTGGTGCAATGAACACTGGGTTACACGTGTCTCTTAAAATTGTGGTTTTCTCAGGGTATATGCCAAGTAGTGGGATTGTTGTGTCATATGGTAGATTTTCCCTAGTTTTTTAAGGAATTTCCATATTGTTTTCCATAATGGCTATATCAGTTTACATTCCTACTGAGAGTACAGGAGGGTTACCTTTTCTCCATAACTTCTCCAACATTTATTTTTGTAGATTTTTGGATGGTGGTCATTCTGAATGGTGTGAGGTGATACCTCATTGTAGTTTTGATCTGCATTTCACTAATAATGAGACATATTGAGCATCTTTTCTTGTGTTTATTGGAAATTTGTATGCCTTTGGAGAAATGTCCGTTTAAGTTTTCTGCCCATTTTTTGATTGGGTTGTTTGTTTTTCTGATATTGAACTGTATGAGCTGCTTATATATTTTGGAGAGTAATCCTTTTTAAAAGAACTACAGATTATTTAATTGGTTTCCAAAGAATTGTTTCTCTATTTCTATGATTCTAAATAATTTTAAAAATTAGTGTTACCACTTACTGGCATCAAGATAGAATTTCCTTAGTAATATCTATCACCATCTCATGAAAAACAAAGCCAGGCTTATCAACTATCACAGACCCTAAGACATGGTGATTATGTGGAAGTTGAGGAGAAGGCAATGGCACCCCACTCCAGTACTCTTACCTGGAAAATCCCATGGACAGAGGAGCCTGGTAGGCTGCAGTCCATGGGGTTGCTAAGAGTTGGACACAACTGAGCGACTTCACTTTCACTTTTCACTTTCATGCCTTGGAGAAGGAAATGGCAACCCACTCCAGTGTTCTTGCCTGGAGAATCCCAGGGATGGAGGAGCCTGGTGGGTTGCCACCTATGGGGGTCGCACAGAGTCGGACATGACTGAAGTGACTTAGCAGCAACAGCAGCAGCAGCAGTAACAGTATCCTGATTTGGATATGAAATTGAGAGGGGACGTCAGTGAAAAAACTGGTAAAATAGAAATAAGTCTGTAGTTTTGCTAATGACATTGTACCAATGCTAATTATTTAGTTTTGACGAATGGATCGTAGATGTGTGAGATGTTAAAATTAAGAGAAGCTGGGTGAAGAGTATACTGGAATTCTCTGAACTATCATTGCAATTATTCTATACCTTTAAAATTATCCAAAATAAAAGATTTCTTTTTTTTTAAAAGTGTATTATCATCCCAGATTATAAGAGGAACAAATCCAAGAAAGAATTTGCTGTTCCACATTCCAAATTTATTTTCTAACATCTGATTTTTTTTGTTTGTTTACTTTACAATATTTTATTGGTTTTGCCATACATCAACAGGAATCCGCCACAGGTGTACATGTGTTCCCCATCCTAACATCTGATTTTTATTGACAATTATAAAGTATTGTTATTAGTCTCATTGTAAACACAACTAGGAAATGCTACTTGTGTTAGTCTGCTCAGGCTGCCATAACAAAATACCACAGACCAGGTGTTAAAAGACAGAATTTATTTTCTCACTCTTTTGGAGACTAAAATTCTAGATCAAGATACTGTTGAAACAGGAGGAAGGGCATGGGGTACAACCTTAAAAAGAATGACATGGCCACAGAATATGAATAAACTGGTTAAAATCATCTAGGTCCAAGATGGCTGAAGACTCATCTCCCAGTAGACCTTGAGCCTCATTATGTGCTCATTGTAATACATGGGCATATGCTAAATGACACACCCACCAGCATCATGACAGTTCTGAGGCCAGCCATAAAGAGTCAAAATGTGGGCAGTGGCCCAGTTCCTAGAAATCTCCACCCCTTCCCCCAAATAATTGGAATAATCTTCCCACTCACTAGCCTATGAAATTACCCAGCCCACAAAAACTAACCACACCATGTTCTGCGCCTCTCTCTTCTTGCCTTCTGTGATGGCCCACACTCTGTCTGTATAGTGAGCTTTTCTCTAAATAAATCTACTTCTTACCTATCTCTGAATTCTTTCACGATGTAGCAAGAACATCAAATTCATGAGGAACAATGTCAGGATTGGTTTCTGATGAGAACTCTCTCCTTGGTTTGCATATGACTGTGTCTGACTATGTCCTCACATGGCCTTTCCTCTGTGTGTCCACAGAGAGAAAGAGAGCAAGCTCTAGTACCTCTTCCTCTTCTTATAAGGACACCCTGTCCTATGGGATTAAAGCCCCACCCTTATGATTTCACCTAACCTTTATTTCCTTTTTATAGGCCCTGTCTCCACATCACACTGGGGTATAGGGCTTCAATATAAGAATTTTTGGCAAGACAAAATTCGATCCTTATCAGAACTGTTTGCAAAGTATTTCCCGTTCCTATTACAGGTTTCACAAACTGGTAATGTTTGTAAATGATTTTACCTTTCTGAGGGCAGTACAAACACATTTCACACTCATTGACAACCTTCGTCCTTTGAAACTATTTGCTGAAATTGGGTTTTGTATTATTTGCTATATGATCTGAATATTTCCAAATAGTTCCTAGTTAGGTCTATTGTTCCAAAATGACATATCCTAATGATCACATTTGAGAATCTTCTGATAATATTCATGCTACTTTCTCATTGCCAAGTGTCTTTTGAAACATCTGTCTTAAAACTAGAAGATGGTTTTCCACATGCCAGAGATGATAATATGTGAACAATTGTTTTTCTCTTTAAAAGCTACCTGGAAATGGAAGGAACAGACCAGTCAAGAATGATAAATCATGATTGAGATCTAAATTCTCCTCTTGATTTTTATGTCTTGCCTCTGTCAGAGTTTTCTAACATGAGGAAAGAAAAAGAGCTAAAGCTTTCACTATGCCTACGTTAATTTTCCACTGTTTCATAGGAAAAAGCAAATATGCCTACACTTTGTTGAACATAGTGACATTTTTAGATTAGCAGAAATCTAGGTCAAAGTTCTTTAGCGATCTTCAAAGTACTGCTTTTCTGTTAAAATGGAAACTGGGATTTCTCAAAGCAACCCCCAGATAATTTTCATTAAATAGATAAACTCCCAGATATGTTGTACATGAAAAACTTTCGAAAATGGCATTGGTGCTGTGAGAATGTTACTGCAACCAGTTTCATATGGTTCCTGCCCTTGGTTAAAAAAGTATTCTGTCCTACTGTTAGCTAATGTGACACATGCCTATAGATTATTCATAATGGTAAGACAGTTGTGTGTATGGAGGAGTAAAATAGTACATGTATTCTGTCTATGTATATGTGCAGAAATCAGGCAAACAGAAACAGCTTTACTGTATGTTTACAAAAATGTTATTTGAACAGAATTTTAATAAAACAAAAATCCTCTAAGTGGCCTTGATTTTAAGTGCCAAATATTTGCATTTGCTTTCTCAGGCAAGATGGCCAGGTCACTGGATCTACTGAGACTTTAATCAGCCCATCCTCTAGAACAGCTGCCTATTCTTATGAAGCCAGGAAGATGCTCAGGTACCGTGGTCAATTATGGGATAAATGACAGGACCATTCTCCTTCTGGCTTTTTTTCTCCTGTTTTTTTTTTTTTCTTTAAGAAAACATCCACATGCAACCTGATCCTTCCTTTGAAATACAGAAAATTTTTTAATTTTGCTGTTGTTGTTTTTATGCATTTTTTTGTATTCCAATAAAACTTTCTTATTTTAGATTTAATTTTTAATTGAAAGATAATGCTTTACTGTATTGTGTTTGTTTTTGCCATGCATCAACATGAATCAGCCATAGGTACACATATGTCCCCTCCCTCCTGAACCTCCCTCCCGTCTCCCTCCCCATCCCACCCCTCTAGGGTGTTACAGAGCCCCAGTTTAAGTTTCCTGAGTCATACAGCAAATTCCCGTTGGATATCTATTTTACATATGTTAGTCGTATGTTTCCATGCTACTCTCTCCATTCGTCCCACCCTCTCCTTCCTCCCTCCTTGCCCATGTCTATAAGTCTGTTCTCTGTGTCTGTGTTTCCATTGCTTCCCTGCAAATAAGTTCATCAGTATCATCTTTCTAGATTCTATATATATGCGTTAATATATGATATTTGTTTGAAGTGCAGAAATTTAACATTTTAACCAGTGGCTTTATAGGCTTATACAAAGGTGTTGAGTAAACATCTTGGTCATCTGTAAGTTGTCAGTTATGAATAAATGTAGATGTGATTTTTCCTTAAAAGTCTATAATTTTTTAAAAAAACATGATTGTGTATTTAATTGACTTCCTTGCTGCTGCTGCTGCTAAGTCGCTTCAGCCGTGTCCGACTCTGTGAGACCCCTGAGGCAGCAGCCCATCAGGCTCCCCCATCCCTGGGATTCTCCAGG
>NW_011494926.1:5112180-5112790 GCF_000754665.1 Bison bison bison | reverse complement strand
CCTGGGATTCTCCAGGCAAGAACACTGGAGTGGGTTGCCATTTCCTTCTCCAATGCATGAAAGTGAAAACTGAAAGTGAAGTCCCTCAGTTGTATCCGACTCTTAGCGACCCCACAGACGGCAGCCCACCAGGCTCCTCCGTCCATGGAATTTTCCAGGCAAGAGTACTGGAGTGGGGTGCCATTGCCTTCTCCGGATTGACTTCCTTAGGTAGATTTAAAGGTTTCACTAAATCATGTGTTATCATGTTGGTTAACTAAGGTCCACTCTTTGCCTGAAATTTGTGGGGAAAGCAATGGTTTGGAAGTATGAATGAGACATTAGGGTAATAGACACTAAAACATAGTACACAAATATTCAAAGTAATCATCATGGTCTACAATAGACTTGCTAAGTGACTGATTTTCATAGTAGTATTCTGGAAATAGGCCAAGACAGTAGAAGTGAAGACAAAATGGGAAACATAAATTTTTCAGAAATGGATTAGTACCAATTTAACATTGATATTAAAAGACGCTTACTCCTTGGAAGGAAAGTTATGACCAACCTAGATAGCATATTCAAAAGCAGAGACATTACTTTGCCAACAAAGGTCCGTCTAGTCAAGGCT
>NW_011494926.1:5106402-5111976 GCF_000754665.1 Bison bison bison | reverse complement strand
AAGGAGATCAGCCCTGGGATTTCTTTGGAAGGAATGATGCTAAAGCTGAAACTCCAGTACTTTTGCCACCTCATGCGAAGAGTTGACTCATTGGAAAAGACTCTGATGCTGGGAGGGATTGGGGGCAGGAGGAGAAGGGGGCGTCAGAAGATGAGATGGCTGGATGGCATCACTGACTCGATGGACGTGAGTCTGAGTGAACTCCGGGAGTTGGTGATGGACAGGGAGGCCTGGTGTGCTGCGATTCATGGGGTCACAAAGAGTCGGACATGACTGAGCGACTGATGATCTGATCTGAACATTTATATTTCAAGGGTTATAGTTTAGAAGGCATATATGAGCATTTTTTTTCCATTGGATTGTATAATTACCTTGTTAATTTGATTATCCTATAAACAAACTTTAAACATAAAGTCAAATGGTTTGTATTGCAGCTCCAATGCTGAAACCAGGCATGCAGGATCAAAAGATACAGTTGTGTACACAAGGACATACATGGAGAATAGGTACTGGAAATTTATTTGAAGTATTTTGCTTTATGTATTTTGTAATTGTGAAATAATCTGTGTTTAAGAAGAAATGTCATTTTTTAAAGGTATGCTAATTTTTTTCAAATAACAGACCATTTAAAAGAGTACTGAGTTCTAGATATAAGTTAATAATTCTTTATAATCTTTCCATTATTTGTAGTAGTAGTGTTAGTCGCTCAGTTGTGTCCAACTCTTTGCAACCCCATGGACTGTAGCCTACCACCGTCCTCTATCCACAGGATTCTCCAGGCAAGAATACTGAAGTGGGTCACCATTCCCTTCTCCAGAGGATTTTCCCAATTCAGGGATCGAACCCAGGTCTCCTGTGTTGCAGGCATATTCTTTACCATCTGAGCTACAGGGAGGTTATATTTTTAAGTAGCTGTCAAATAATCGTACAAAGTCATAGGACAGACTAAATGATATTTTAATATAACACATGTATACATCATAGGATTGTTATTTGAAAGTAGTCAAATAGACATACTTGCCCATAATGAACCTTATAAAATCACACAAGTATTCCTGTGTTAATTTGGAGTCACATTTTAATTGTTTCTGTTGCTCACCTCTAATCTGAAACAAGGGGTATAACTTTTTAGTAAACATGCTCAGGCCCAGAAATTCTGCTGCCCGATGTGATGGATGTCGAGGAAAATGTCCACCAAGATCAGGGATTCACAAGTTATTCAGTTTTTCAGGAGTCTATAAAAAAGAATTAGCCTAATTGTGGCATAGGGTAACAGTGGGGCATTCAAATATGGATAAACTATGGGTTGTATATGTGTTGATCATCACCCAGTTCAAAGAGACCAGAGAGCAGTGTACGGGTGGGTATGGAGCCTCCATAAATTCAAGGTGTGTCAGGATTTGAGCAGCCTTCCCCCTCAAAAGGATTTTTCAAACCCAAATAAATTTCCTTGTGAAATGCAACCTCAACTTTGATTTTCCTACTTAATCCAACTCTCCCTAAAATCAACAGTGATTTAGAATCAAATCTGAGTTTGTCATTTACTGACCATGTGGCCTCAGCAAAGCCACTTGACTTCAATTTCCTGTCTCAATTTTCTGACCCATAAAATGGGAATGACTGTTTACATGTCATGCATCAATATGCACAAACTCACTTAGCACCGTGGGCTCTGTGATCCATAAAGCAGTTTCTCTTTCTGACAGCAACTGCCTGCAGGTTGTTTGGAGGAGAGAGAAATTTCTCATTAAAAAATCCCAGGTGAGGCATGTGGAGTTACCCCTCACTGTATGAAATAATAGGAACACATTGCTTCTGGTCCTCATACGTTCCTGGGTAGCATACATACTGGGGAGGCAATTACAGGCAGCCAGCCGGTTAGTGCAACGCACTCTTCATTTGTCTCCAGGAGCGAATGACATTCATGAACTGGAGCGGAAAGGGAAGAAAGAGGACTTTTGAAAGTTAAAATATTTTTTACTTTATTTCAAACAATTTTTGGATGTTTTCATGTAAAAATAGAAGCTTCCAAGGTTTCCCCTAAAAGTTCAAGAGTATTTCTCTACGTGAATGATGTCTGTCTATATTTGCTTGCACTGAGTATAGTCATGCTTTGTGTATATTCTTTATGTTAGAACAACAGAGACCTTTCTTTTAGTAAAAATAAAGGAGGTGCAAGTACAAATTTTATGAAAAACGATAACTACTTTTCCTGCTTACACTTGTGCTTGCGATCTCCTTGCCCCATTCTTTACTTCGGTGGATATGTCGACTTAGGTCACCTTGGAGGTAACTTGCATATCAAGACTTCTCCAGGGTAAAAAAAAAAAGAGTTGGTACATTGTCCTGACATATAACATATAACTCGCTTTGTTATTCACAAAGAATAACAATAGTGTGTGTGTGTGTGTGTGTGTGTGTGTGTGTGTGCGCGCTCTTCCTTGCCTACACAGGGGTATTAATATGTATCAATACTTCAACACTAGGGAAATAGTCCAGTTCTCACATGTCCATATGTGCTTGTTTCTAGCAAATCACCAAAGGATGGCTATCAGGAGACTGTCTCTGGAAAATACATACAAACTGTTTATTCGACTTCAGATAGGTGAGTATATCTGTACTTCCATACATACAAGTATACGTATACCCATATCCACACATATATTAATAAACAGATATATTCTTGGGCTTCCCTGGTGGCTCAGATGGTAAAGAATCTGCCTGCCCATGTAGGAAATCCAGGTTCGATCCCCAAGTCAGGAAGATCCCTTGGAGGAGGGCATGGTAACCCACTCCAGAATTTTTGCCTGGAGAAATCCATGGACTGAGGAGCCTGGTGGGATACATATATATGTGTGTATTTACTTTTATAAATAATATGTTTTTATTAGATATGTGTATATGTACTTACTTATAATATATATTTAATATATTTTTAGTATATATATATACATTAAAGTATTACAAGTATATATATACTAAAGTATTATAAGTATATATATATTATATATATATATACACTAAAGTATTACAAGTATTTTATATATGTACTATATATATACTAAAGGATTACAAGTATTTTATATATATATAGCATTCTTATTGTCCATTGAACTTGGAGATGACCCTCCTGAGAGTGATTGTTCTACTGCTGATTGTATGAGTGGAAGGAAATACAACCACCTCTGCATCCAGGAGTTTGTTCCTTGGCCTCCTGGCTGTCATTCTCTGATTTTGATGTATTTTGTTCCAGTAGAGCTTTCTGTGTTTTACAGCTACCTCCCAGGCGAGTGTCTCTGCTGTGATCCCTGGGGTCCCCATTGCCACCACATTATTGGCCTCTAGGCTTCACTGCATCCCTAGATCATGTCCTCAGCCCTCTCTCCGTGTGGTCCTCTAGAGCCAGATCACCTTACAAACAGCTGCGTGGATGCACTGCTGTGACCCACTCCGAGCATGGGCTCAGTGCCCAGGAGGGAGGGCTAGGGTGAGCATCAATTTAATGCCAGTAAACTGACCCCAGCATTTTGCTCTTGATTACTCTCTTTTAGCATGTAATGCTCAGTGGGGCAAATAGGTGACACTCATGTGACACAAGTCTGCAGACTTCCAGCAGAGAAAATGAAAATAAATAATTCATGTTGCGACCCAACCACTGGAAACCAGCTGTAATACAAATGTCTGATATTCTGTTGACGGTGTTTCTCCATTGCTGGTGCTAAAATAAGGCTCACTGAGGGTCAGGACATATTTTTATGCATAGCCTTAGCTTGGGACACAGTCCTTGGGACCTCACAGATACTCAATAAATTGACTCCAGAAAAGAAAAAAACAAAAAAACAAAAAAACAAAACCTGTGTCCCATTTGCTGAGGGAAACATAGATGAACCAGGCATCAAAATTATATCCTCTTTTGGTCACTTTTGTGAGATCTTGTATTACCAAGGGTCTTCTGAGTGTCTTGGCTTTGTCATAGCTCTTTGATGTGACTACCTGAGCACCACAAATACTGTCTAGATAAGCAAAAAATAGAAAAAAAAGAAACAGAACTAGATTTTTCAAAATACTCTGAAAAGATCTTTAACTAACAGTATGATCTTAGTAAGGACATCAGCAACTTCAGAGTTTGGTGGGCTTACATTTTAATGGTTAGCTAAAGTGAAGGAAAACATCCTTCACTAAAGTATTGCTCTTCGTATGAAGAATTTCACTCCTGTTTCCCAAGTGGTCCTTGAAATTTTTTCAGTCACCAGAGCAAAAGTCAATTCTCTGTTAAAGCCTGTCAGTCAGGTAACATTTTCTGTTGATTATTGTGAGAAATTAGCTGTTTCCACACAGTTCTTATCTAGTCATGTCAATCCCATTTAAAGTCAAGTCATTAATACAGTTGGAGAAGGCAATGGCACCCCACTCCAGTACTCTTGCCTGGAAAATCCCATGGATGCAGGAGCCTGGTAGGCTGCAGTCCATGGGGTCACTAAGAGTCGGACACGACTGAGTGTCTTCACTTTCCCTCTTCACTTTCATGCATTGGAGAAGGAAATGGCAACCCACTCCAGTGTTCTTGCCTGGAGAATCCCAGGGACGGGGGAGCCTGGTGGGCTGCCGTCTATGGGGTCACACAGTCGGACACGACTGAAGCAGCAGCAGCAGCAGCATTAATGCAGTCATAAAAAAGAACAAAATAATGCCATCTGCAGTAACATGGATGGGTCTATGGATTATCAACTGAGTGAAGTAAGTCAGACACAGACAAATATATGGTGTCTGTCATATGTGGAATCAGAAAGGGTACAAACGAACTTATCTACAAAACAGAGATAGAGTCACGGATGTAGAAAACAAATTTATAGGGATAGGGGAGGGAAGGGATAAATTGGGAGACTGGGACTGACATATATATACTACTATATATAAAATAAGAGATTCCCAGGTGGCTCAGTGGTAAAAATATCTGCCTGCCTATGCAAGAGATACAGGAGACATGGGTTTGATCTCTGAGTCAAGAAGATCCCCTGGAGAATGAAATGGCAACCCACTTCAGTATTCTTGTGTGAAAAATCCCATGGACAGATGAGCCTGGCGGGCTACAGTCCATGGGGTCACAAAGAGTCAGATACAACTGAGTGACTGAGCATGCACACACATTAAATTATTAGGGTATGAAAATTTATGACTAAGAGACCCAGTACTAGGCAAACACTAAATTTAGTATGTTTTCTTCCTAATTGTACCCAAGAATTAAACATTGCTTCAATTTATGATCACAATTTGAATTCTTAATAAATTAGAGTTTTAAGTCATGTTATATGTACTTTCATCACTTTCAGTTCAGTTCAGTCACTCAGTCATGTCTGACTCTTTGCGACCCCATGAACCACAGCACGCCAGGCCTCCCTGTCCATCACCAACTCCCGGAGTCTACCTAGACCCATGTCCATTGAGCTGGTGACGCCATCCAACCATCTCATCCTCTGTTGTCCCCTTCTCCTCCTGCCCTCAATCTTTCCCAGCATCAGGGTCTTTTCAAATAAGTCAGCTCTTTGCATCAGGTGGCCAAAGTATTGGAGTTAC
>NW_011494926.1:5104477-5106302 GCF_000754665.1 Bison bison bison | reverse complement strand
CAAATAAGTCAGCTCTTTGCATCAGGTGGCCAAAGTATTGGAGTTACAGCTTCAACATCAGTCCTTCCAATGAACACCCAGGGCTGATCTCCTTTAGGATGGGCTGGTTGGATCTCCTTGCAGTCCAAGGGACTCTCAAGAGTCTTCTCCAACACCACAGTTCAACAGCATCAATTCTTCGGTGCTCAGCCTTCTTCACAGTCCAACTCTCACATCCATACATGACCACAGGAAAAACCATAGCCTTGACTAGATGGACCTTTGTTGGCAAAGTAATGCCTCTGCTTTTTAAATATGCTGTCTAGGTTGGTCATAACTTTCCTTCCAAGGAGTAAGCGTCTTTTAATTTCATGGCTGCAATCACCATCTGCAGTGGTTTCAAATCATTTTCTGCATATTAAGTTTATAATAATGATTGTATTGGAAAACACATTAAAAGTGCTGTGGTCTAAGCTCACACACACACACACAACACACACAATAAAGTGGCCAGTGCCACTTTATAGGATAAAGATCAAATCCTCTGCACAGGATTTATGGGCCTTCAGCACCTTGTCCTGCTGAATATGGACTAAAGTTCAACCACTTCAGCCACCCTCATTGTGTCTCACCTTGACACGTCCCGTTCACTCTGCTTAGAACCCTTCCATCATGCCCCTCCCCACCTCACCTTGAGAGCTCCTTCACCTTCAAGCTTTAACTCACCTGGCAGTTATGCTGACAAGCCTTTCCTACTTCACCCCAGAGATTAGCTGTTCATCTGGCTGTGCTCTCCTAACTCTTCACATGTCCGTAATACATGGCGATCATCCACTCACCTGGCTACCCTAGTGGAAAGAAACTTCTTCTTGAAGGAGACCTTCTCGCTCTTCTTTATATTCCCAGCTCCTCTCTCAGTGTCTCTGGAATGCAAGGATGCTAGATAGTGCCTGCTTTCTACTCTTGAAGAGTTTACAGTCTAACATGGGAAATTTAAGCGTTTGTGTACATATGTATGGGCTTCCCCACTGACTCAGTCAGTAAGGAATCTGCCTGCAGTGTGGGAGACCAGGGTTCAATTCCTGCCTCAGGAAGATCCCTGGAGAAGGGAACGGCTACCCACTCCAGGATTCTTGTCTGGAGAATTTCGTGGAGAGAGGAGCCTCTCTTTCCCCCTCCTCCCATCCACTTTCCCTCCTCTCTGCTTCGAGTCCTGGTCCTGATGATAGGATTGATTGTGATTTCTGGGCATGACTAGTTTCTTATCATCTAGTAAGCCCAATCAAAGGGCAGGCCCAGAGGCAGCCCCGGGCTCTGTGGCCGCTCTGCCTTTATTCACATCCTGCCTCTGCCACTCACTGGCTGCATGACTTACCCTTCTATACCTCAGCTTCCTCTTGTGTACAATAATGATAAAAATAGGAGTAATCTGCTTCTCAGAGATGTTATGAAGAATAGACAGGTTTATATACACAAAGTGCATGGAAAATGTGCTACACGTGTTAAGCATATTAGCACTAAAGTATTAGCTATTTTATTTCACTACCCCAGTACTTTGGAAATTCCAGGCTTTTTATGCTAACACTCTGAGACTAACTAGTAAACTCTGCCCAAGGTGCTATTTAAGACTATCTAAGATCTTCCAAAAGGATAAGAATCACATAGTTATTGGCCCTTTATTAAGGCTCTGATGTGACTCGAGGGCTTTAGAACTTGCTAATCAATTATTTACTATTGAACATTATTTTTCCAAAGTAAATTGCCAACAAAGGTCCGTCTAGTCAAGGCTATGGTTTTTCCTGTGGTCATGTATGGATGTGAGAGTCGGGCTGTGAAGAAAGCTGAG
>NW_011494926.1:5086838-5104263 GCF_000754665.1 Bison bison bison | reverse complement strand
CAGTTCTGAAGGAGATCAGCCCTGGGATTTCTTTGGAAGGAATGATGCTAAAGCTGAAACTCCAGTACTTTGGCCATCTCATGGGAAGAGTTGACTCATTGGAAAAGACTCGGATGCTGGGAAGGATTGGGGGCAGGAGGAGAAGGGGATGACAGAGGATGAGATGGCTGGATGGCATCACTGACTCGATGGACGTGAGTCGGAATGAACTCCGGGAGTTGGTGATGGACAGGGAGGCCTGGCGTGCTGCAATTCATGGGGTCGCAAAGAGTCGGACACGACTGAGCGACTGAACTGAACTGAATCATTTATTTACCACTGAACATTAATTTTCCAAAGTAAATAGCAAAGGATTTTTGTCACTAAAGTCTCCCTAATATTCTGAGTCTTGCAATGACACCAAGAGAATCAGCAAGGGAGAATTTGGTGATTCTGAACCCTATAGTCCAGGGTATCCATCATTTGTGAATTTACCAACATGTTCTTGAATGGATTTCTATTTTTGTACTACTGAATGTTTGAGAGTTAAATTTTTATATTAATCTTCAACGTAATTTTTCTATGATATATGTACATTAATAATTTAAAACCCTCTTCTAGCTTCAAGGGGGTACTTATAACCTAGTTCAATTAGGAAACTGTGAACATCTTTAACCTGCTCAGATGCACTTTTGATTGCTAATGAATTAATAATTTGAAACTGTCTTTTATGTTAATTCTTTCATATCATTCTGAAATAACTAGAAGAATCCAGTCTGTTACTAGGATAAGTAAGTCCTCAACTTTCCTTGATTTTTACACAATTTACTTAAGTATCAATAAAATTAACATGTTATTTCCATATGACTTTATGGGGAATACATCTGTCTTTTTCATGATGACAAATTTATTTTTAACTGCTTACATCTCTATAGGTCTGTCATTGAGAGAGACATGTGCACTTACTGTCGAAAACCCTTGGGCACAGAAACCAAGATGATTTTAGATGAATTACAAATTTGCTGCCATTCGACTTGCTTCAAGGTATGGCTATGTTTCTTGCATTTAATTCTCATACAAAATTGCATAATGACTAGAATAAAAATAATTATCTAATGGAATATATGAGATGAAGTTAAAACTTTCAGAAACACTGTCATGCACATTAATAATGCACTGTTTAAATATTTTTTTGACTTCTCAGCTTGCAACTCCAAGGTTTATAATTACTCTCTTGACTTTAGGCTTAGAGTTGATTACTAATACGTTGATAACTCTTACTCTACAGATTTAAATCTATAAAAAGATAAACACTTGTTCTCTTTAGAAAAGTTTTTGCAGCATTTTCATAAATCATGCTGCTGCTTCTGCTAAGTCACTTCAGTCCTGTCCGACTCTGTCCGACCCCAGAGACGGCAGCCCACCAGGCTCCCCCATCCCTGGGATTCTCCAGGCAAGAACATTGGAGTGGGTTGCCATTTCCTTCTCCAGTGCATGAAACTGAAAAGGGAAAGTGGAGTCACTCAGTCGTGTCCGACTCTGTGGGACCCCATGGACTGCAGCCTACCAGGCTCCTCCATCCATGGGAGTTTCCAGGCAAGAGTACTGGAGTGGAGTGCCATTCCTTTCTCCACATTGCAATAAACATATAATGAAATCCAAAAAGGAAAAGAAATTTTTGAGAAGAAAGTTACTGGCTTCTTACATCATAAAATTAGGATCGATGGGCTTAACAATAGTTAAAACTCAGCCTGCCTTTGAGAGCATGATTAATTATAATTAAATATGGCTTAATAGAATGAGCCAGAGAAGGCAATGGCACCCCACTCCAGTACTCTTGCCTGGAAAATCCCATGGACTGAGGAGCCTGGTAGGTTGCAGTCCATGGGGTCGCTAGGAGTCGGACACGACTGAGCGACTTCACTTTCACTTTTCACTTTCATGCATTGGAGAAGGAAATGGCAACCCACTCCAGTGTTCTTGCCTGGAGAATCCCATGGATGGAGGAGCCTGGTGGGCTGCCGTCTGTGGGGTCGCACAGAGTTGGACACGACTGAAGTGACTTAGCAGCAGCAGCAACGGCAGTAGAATGAGCTTCCCTGGTGGCTCAGCTGTTAAAGAATCCGCCCGCAGTGAGGGAGACCTGGGTTCGATCCCTGGGTTGGGACGATCCCCTGAAGAAGGGAAAGGCTACCCCCTCCAGTATTCTGGCCTGGAGAATTCCGTGGATTGTATAGTCCATGGGATCGCAAAGAGTCAGATATGACTGAGCGACTTTCACTTCCTCCTCCTCCTTCAGAACGTTCATTTGGGATTCCCTCGTAGCTCAGAAGGTAAAGCGTCTGCTTACAATGTGAGAGACGTGGGTTCGATCCCTGGGTCAGGAAGATCCCCTGGAGAAGGAAATGGCAACCCACTCCAGTACTCTTGCTTGTAAAATCCCATGGACAGAGGAGCCTGGTAGGCTGCAGCCCATAGGGTTGCAAAGAGTCGGACATGACTGAGCAACTTGTCAATATCAGTGTCTTAGTAGAATAATAATAATACTAAAGTGTACATAGTAGAATGTTTCTTTCACAATTTATGCTTTCATATGCCATTTCTTTTACTTTTCACAAAAGTATTAGGTAGGTCAACAATATAGTTTTTGGTATAACTAGGTGAGCACTTAACTAGGAACCTGAAGACCTGAGTTTGAGTTCTAACTGACACTAATTGTGGCCGTGTGACTTTGGACAATCATCTACATTAGCTTAGCCTAAGTTTCTTCATCTGTAAAATGACATAGCTGATTAGACTAGTGGTTTTCAATCCAGGATGAACGTTATAATCATTCGGGGAGATGATGAGAAAAATAAAATGCTTGGGACCAGCCCCAGTTACATCATGTATCTTCGAGATGATTTCTGGGCATTGGTGTTTTTAAAGCCTTCTTAGATAGATCTAAAGGCAGCCAGTTTGAGAACCAGAGCCTGAATCTATGGGTCCTTTCTAGTGCTGATAGATTCTATGATTGATGCAAATTATCTGATTCAGTCAAGTAGATGTAATATTAGGCTAGCCAAAAAAGTCCATTTGGGTTTTCCAATAAGATGTTATGAACTTTTTGGCCAGCCCAATACTTTGACACTTGATTGCTTCTCTTTCAATTAGCTTCAGGCAATGACACAAATTCAATGCCTCATTTTGAGGCAACAAAATCCAAATTTAGGCCATCATATATAGAATTCTATATAAAGTAAGACATGAAAATTTCATAATTATTTCATTTTAAGACAGTAAAATTTCCTCGAAGTTATTCAAATTTACTCAGTGGAACAAAAATTAGTCTACAGCTCTTTATTTTAAATTATTATGCACAAAAGTTTTTAAAGAAGAAAATTCTCCTGATTATTGCCTTTGGTCAACAGGAATAATTTCCATTTTGTTATATTTTAGATGATTTATTTCCATTGTCAATTTAATCATAAAATACTACTGAGAATAAAAATACCCCCACACTCCTAAGAAAAGACAGATTACTCTATAGTCATAATTATAGAGAATTACCTGAACTGGCTTAAACATGTCTATACTGACCTATGACAATTTGTGTCAACGAACTTGAAAGCCAGCCGGTTGGCAGTAGACTTGCTCCAGTGAGCACAGGTTTAAGGTAGATGTCAAGCCTTTCTTGCCTCTTTAACCAGCATAACTTGAAACAAATTTCCCCTTAAATTGTGTCTGGAGTCAGAAGTTTGTTTTGCTCAATGACACTATATCTGGACAGTGTAGCTCTCCATTAGTAAGCAAACAATATATATACTTAGTGTTCTAATTTGCAATATCCAACAGTATTCTTGTCTTTGGCATAACCAATTTTTGAAAATATTCATCTACTTTATTGTGAGTTAGGTAGAAACTTCAGTAGTAGGTATGCCCTGAAATGCACACCTCCATAGTAGAGGGATTTATGAGAGAATTTGTTTGGAAAGTTTGGTGTGTGGATCAGACAAGTAGATTCTTACTTTTTCTCATGGTTCTTTTCATCAGAGTGTTGCTATAAAGGATGATATCGAATAAAGTAAAAGGTTCTTTTTTTAATCCTGTTAACCAAGAATCTAAACTTCATATCTAATGTAAACTTTATATATACCTTTCCTTTAGTGTGAAATATGCAAACAACCTTTGGAAAACCTACAAGCAGGTGACAGTATTTGGATATATAGGCAGACAATACATTGTGAATCTTGCTACTCTAAAGTTGTAGGTAAGTGTTGAACTCTGTGAGAAACTATCACTAACATTAGTGAACTTTAGGTAGTGTTGAAATATTTCAAACCTGTGGGGGATTCATTTTGATATTTGGCAAAACTAATACAATTATGTAAAGTTTAAAAATAAAATAAAATTTTAAAAAATGGAAAGTATTTTATTAATTATATTAAAAATTCAGCTGCAGATACAATGGTAGCATTTCATTTATGGTATAAAATAAGTCAAAATTTATGTTTTCTTCTGGTATGAGACCAGACACAGATACGAATAAGTTTAGGTCATTTATTGTAGGAAATTTTCCATTTTTTGCAAACAAAAATATACCTTCTTTGCTCAGATCATTGTTAGAATTAGAATTAAAGTGCATTTCTGTGAGTGATCTTTTATATTTGCACTGGAATATACTTTTATAATTTAATTTGGTTATTATACTAAACACCTTTTAATGTGAATTTTAAATGGAAAATTTAAAGTTAATTGTGTACTGGGGAGCTGGACAACAGCACTATGTAAAGGGAAAGTTTCCTGCTGGTGGCGAATGGAAAAGGAACATCTGCGGTTGTTACATGGGATCCAAAATATGGAATTTAATGACAAATGTGTGATATTAATGAGGTGCTTGGAGGCTACATCTGGAAAATGCTCTGAAAAATATTCAGAAACCCATGTTCCATCAGGCTGCAGAATCGATGACAAGAACAAAGCTAATTATATTCATACTTGGCTTTTTATTTTCTCATATTCCATTTTCTCATATTCCAGCCATTCTCATATTCCTTTTTCTTCCTCATTGAGCAGCCTTATCAGGATCCAGTGTTACATCAGGGGGCCTTGATATGCATGGTGGCAGGTCTAAAACTTTCAGTCCCAGGAGTCCATGAAATGGTTTAGGAGATGTGGTTACCAAAACACTCAGATGTCTTTGTGTCTTCCTCCCTATCTGTGTGCACTTTTATAGTACATATAAGTTATCAAGACATGATGCTCAAGCATGTCGTAAATATGAATACGGGGCATCAGTGCTTCATATTCACAGTATGACCAAAAGCCTTGCCACAGTGATGAATTCAGTAGGTGGTAAAAGTACACTGTTTAGTTCACCCCACCTCCACTGATGAATAATTATTTTTAAAACTTTAGTTATAAGCTTATTTTTGTACTGAATTTGTATATATAACTTATTTTCTTTACATTTTTCAGCCAAGTGGATTCAGTAATTCTGGCACATGAAAATCAAGAGGAAAGGATTCATCGAGAAATTAAAATTTTTATTATAAGAACATGTAATCTAAAAAAGCTTTTACACCAATGACTGACTCTTTGTATAACAATTCTGCTATTGCATAAATAATATAATTGCTTATACTAAGGTCACATACATAAAGGGAACCATCTGGTATCTGGTTAGATTTAGAGATAAAAAATTTAAGTGGTCTAGTTAGCAGCATCAAAGGAAGGATGTTTCTGATGGCAGTGAGCATTGTCAGCCTTGACCAGGTCCATCTCTGCTCAGTATTAGGCTGTGTATCACGGTTTCCATTAGAGACCAGGATTCCCAGTTTCTCATCTTTGTTTCCCTAGGGATTTGGATTTACAGATGTTACTGACATCTTGACAAAACTGCCAAGGAAGCAAGATATGTACATTTCTTATATGGAAAAGAAACGTTGATAGAAATTTTGGCAGAAAGATAAAGTCTGGCAGAAAGATGTTAGTGTATAAAGGTGTATGGACCTCAGAAAATCACTTAAACTATTCAGATTTTGGTGCTATTATCTGTAACATGAGGGGAAATGGAGAAAATGATTTCTGAGGTCGCTTTTTGCTCCAAAACTCTGAGATGCTAAAGCAAGTTTTTGTTTGATCTTTAGAATCGTATCTGAATCTGTGTTTGTTAAGCATGCAGAACTAGATAGGATATCTAAACAATTTAATGTTGGTGTCATCCTTTAGTTTATTACAGATATAAGTTTTATAGAACATGTTTTATAAATACAAAGACATGCATTTGTTGGTAATGGGTAAAAATCACATGGCATGTATAGTTTACATATTATAATTTGTTACGCTTTCTTTTCAAAATCTGGATTTGTAAATGATCTATGAGAAATAATGGTAATGGACCACAAAGATATGTTCTGTAGCATTCTATACCTATTCCTACTACATAGCACTTTATATTTACAGGTGGCTTATACAAATAAAATGAACTGTCAGTTACACAGAATCTTCTTGTGCATCATCTATAAATATTACTCAGTGACATTGATATTGTCAATTATAGTGATCATAATTTATTGTATTCTGTGCTATACTACTTAATTTTTTGTCTGCTTAAGCCATAACATTGGTTTTTAAAGAGCTTTTTCTTAAGGAATTGAGAAGTCAGTAATCTTGTGTGAAATTATTATTATTAAAATTGAGACATCGCACTTATAAACTATTTTATATGCATATAGGAACTGCTTCTCAAAGGAAAGCATATGGAGCATTGAGAGAGGGTGAGATTCTAAGGGAGTTTAAGGCAGTTATAAAAAAATGACTAACTAAGGAGACCAAAAAGATAATCATGTTATTTTCTAACTGTTGCTAAATGTGAAGAATGATTCTTCCATATAATGATTTCAAGCATCTGTTCCTGTTAGATACTGGTCTACAAAGTGTTAAACACTAAATACTTATCAAAACACAGCAATGTGTAATCATTGCCCTATGGAGAGGAAGCCAGAAAAAACAATTAATAATAATTTGATATTCATTAATTCATGCTTGATGAGAAGTGGTGGTAATTGAGCCATATGTTTTATTGTTCTCTTATTACATGCTATCAGAGTGGATCAAAAGAAATAATTTTCTTAGAGTTGAAATTCGTGGCAGGAAAGGATGAGTAGAATAGTAGCCCTCTCTTTTATAGAGAGTGTATTAACATCTCAATGCCTTTGTAGTAATTAAAAATCATTTGAATGCCATTTTTAAAGGACTCTACTGTTGAATGCTTCACTTCAAAAAAAACCTAACAGGGGCACTCTTTCTCACTCTTCTGTAGCTATTTAATGGACCCTTTCTTCTACAATAATGTATTAAATTAAACCAAAAGCTGTTGTAAAAATAGAGTAGATACAGAGTGAAGCGAAAAGGGCTGCTGATTTTACCAAGTCCGCTTCATTATGTCTGGGATTATTTGCACCATAGGGATGACAGATTTCTAAAACAATTTTAAGATTTCATTTTTGTTTGCAGCGAATTATGTTATGATTGGCATATTTTTCCTGGACACAAAGTGCCTACATCTCAGAATACCAGGCCCTGGATTCTATTACTAATTAAAAGATGTCTCTAAAAATAATTAATTGCTCTACTATGAGAGCATTCTTCTAAAAAACAAAATAAAATGTATCTAGTAATCTTGGAGATAGAATCTGTTAAAATCTTTTTTTTTTCTTTTACTAAGGCCGAGAAATAAAAGTTTATTCAAGAAGTAATCTGTGCCTCCCTAATTATTTGATTGCAATCACTCCTATAATTAGATATGTGATGAGATGGTCCAGTTCTCACAACCGGGGCACTCTCTGACTTGTTTACTATGAAAGAAAATCATGAGCATTTGGAACATTTTCCAACTCAGCTTGATTCAGAGCTCTACCAAAACAAGTGACTGTTTGGTCTACATTGAGGCAAACTAACAATGTTAATGTTATTTTTTTGTTGCTGTTGTAGTTGTTACTACTGAATATACTGGTTATTTGGTATAAGGTAAATAAATTATTTTTAGTATTCTACCTAGTTCATAGCATTCAACAGTTCCCAGAGACACTTGTTCAGTCGCTAAGTATCGTCCGACTCTTTGCAACCCCATAGACTGCAGCACACCAGGCTTCCCTGTCCATCACCAACTCCCAGAACTTGCTCAAACTCATGTCCACTGAGTCAGTGATGCCAGCCAACCATCTTATCCCCTGTCACCCTCTTCTTCTCCTGCCCTCAAGATTTCCCAGCATCAGAGTCTTTTCTAATGAGTTGGCTCTTTGCATCAGGTGGCCAAAGTACTGGAGCTTCAGCTTCAGCATCAGTCCTTCCAATGAATATTCACGGTTTCCTTTAGAATTGATTGGCTTGATCTCCTTGCTGTCCAAGGGACTCTCAAGAGTCTTTTCCAGCACTTCAGTACTAAAGAATCCCTTCTTTGGCACTCAGCTTTCTTTATGGTCCAACTCTCACATCCACACATGACTACTGGAAAACCCACAGCTTTGACTAGACGGACCTTTGTTGGCAAAGTGCTGTCTCTGCTTTTTAATATGCTGTCTAGGTTTGTCATAGCTTTTTTCCAAGAAGCAAGCATCTTTTAATTTCATGGCTGCAGTCACCGTCCTCAGTGATTTTGGAGCCCAAGAAAATAAAATCTGCCACTGTTTCCATTTTCCCCCCATCTATTTGCCATGAAATGATGGGACCAGATGGCAAGATCTTAGTGTTTTGAATGTCGAGTTTTAAGTCAGTCTTTTCACTTGTATATACCGGTATTAACTTGCATTGGCCATTTGTCTCACGAGTCTATTTCCTGCTACTTAAATGTGAGATTTAAAACATTGAAGTGCTGTTGTACCCACCAGCCCAAACACTGCATGATCTATAAATCTACGCTTACCCCCTTCTCAGATAACTCTTTCGTTAGATACCTAAGAGCTGTGGAATGTTTTGTATGTGCACAGAATTGCTTGTTGACTTTGTCACAACACAACTGTTGGGCACCATCCTGATTCATGTTTACTGGACCTATTTGTCCTGCCATTTGAGAAGTATGGCTTCTGATATATTATTGAAGTGTTCAGATGCCTCTTGAGTTAGGTAATGGTCTCAATTTTTTTCACTGGAATAGAGGAAACTGATTATCATCATCACTTATAAATACCACCTTGGAAAGATCTTCTAACTTCATTGCCTTTGAAACATTCTCATTCATACATGAAAATCCAATCATTCTAGAGTCTGTAGGAAAAAGTGCATGGCTTATAATCTACTGTCATTCATTCATCTGTTCATTTTCCAATAACTTAAAAATCTTCATTTAGAATCTATGTTCCAGATCTCCATGGTAACCAAAATAGCCAAGACTCCTGTCCTCATGGAACTTAAATTCTAAAGAAAGGTTGGAGGAGCAATTTGAAAGACAAAATGTAAATAAACACAATAATTTCTGAAAGCAAATAAGACCATGAAGGAAATAAAATACAGCAACCAGGTCAAGGGGCAGTATTTAAAAGTAATGTTGTCAGATGATATTTCAAATAACAGCTGAATGATGAGAAGGAAATAGCCTGGGGAAAAGCACTCCAAGAGAAGATATTTTAGGATTGGCCAAAATCATTCTACTTTCTGGGCTAAATGTGTCCTTGTTTCTCTTAAATATGAGATCCAGATTCATAGATGCCAAGAGACAGAGAACAGTCAAAGGATTTTTTAAGCTTCCTCTATTCCTCATGTAAAACAATATTCAGATATTACATAGATAGCTTTCAGGTCTCTGCCAATGGGTGGGTTACACCAAATGGTTACTCCATCATGGTCCTCAGGCTGAAGTTGCTCACTGGATAAAGGAGTGACTATGTCAGTGGTGGGTCTGAACCAATGCTTACCTGAAGTGGAAACAATGGGCCAGGTATGACATTTGCTCACCTCATTTGAGGCAGCACTCAGGATCTAGTTCCTTTCTGTTTTCAAAAAAGAGACAGTAAACAGTTAAGCAGCAGCATTTCAGGTCTAGAAGAGACTTCTCACAGGAATGTTACAAATGTTACTTGTTCTATTCCTTTGTGGCAATATGAATAATGTATCTGGTTGAAAGGAACATACAGATCTTGATGTAACTTTCTTGACAGTTACAATTTGTTAATTTTACCTCTTTTCCCAAGAGAAAAGGAAAGATCACCAGCTTCAAGGACCCTTCAGGTCCATAAAGGCAAATTGGATTGGAAGTCTCCCACAAGAAAGTGTTTAGGCCCTAAGGCAAGTGTGACCTTAGCAATTACAGAAAGATTGCCAGGAGGCTGGAATTAGTGAACATGAAACGATGCGGTTGAAGAAGCAGACAAGAGATAAACTGTGGTTGTTTCATAATATATTATTAAAAATGTACATCATCAAATGAATGGTGATATTTCATCGAATTCATTTATGCCTTTTAAATTTGTTTCATTAAGACATTGTTGAATATAATTGGTTTCATGAACAGATTAAAATTATTTTGAGACAAATATAGTTTACTGATTTTTGACAAAAGCACAAAGAGAATTCAATGGAGAAAGAACAGTTTTTTTAAATAGTACTGAGATAATTGGACACCCATGTACAGAAAAGAAAAAAACAGTACCAAGACACAGACTTTACATCTTTTACAAAAATTAGCTCAAAGTGGATCATAGACTTAAATGTAAAATGCAAAACCACAAAACTTCTCAAAGAAGACTTAGGAGAAAAACAACATGACCTTAAACTTGGTTAAGAGTTTTTTGATATAACATCAAAAGTGCAATCTATAAAATTTTAAAAAAAGAATTTAAGTTCAACTTTGTTAAAATTTAAAATGTGTGCTCCATGAAAGACACTGTTAAGATAATGAAAAAATAAGCCACAGATTGGGAGAAAATACTTGCAAAGTACATATCTGGTAAAGAACTTGTACTGCATATCAAAGAACTCTGAAGACTAACCACTAAGGAAACAAACAAACAAAAAAAACTTAAAAATGGGCAAAAGATCTGAAGAGTCACCTAAGCAAAGAAGATACACAGATTGCAAATAAACATATGAATGTCACTCAGTGTCACTTTTCACTGCTGCTAAATCACTTCAGTTGTGTCCGACTCTGTGCAACCCCAAAGACGGCAGCCCACCAGGCTCCCCCATCCCTGGGATTCTCCAGGCAAGAACACTGGAGTGGGTTGCCATTTCCTTCTCCAATGCATGAAAGTGAAAAGTGAAAGTGAAGTGGCTTAGTCGTGTCGACTCTTAGTGACCCCATGGACTGCAGCCTACCAGGCTCCTCCGTCCATGGGATTTTCCAGGCAAGAGTACTAGAGTGGGGTGCCATTGCCTTCTCCAACTTTTCATTAGGGAAATGCAAATTAAAATAATGATGAGACTACTTCCTGACTATTCAAATGGCTAAAAACTAAAACCTGAGAATGCCAATTGCTGGCAAGGATGCAGAGCAGCAGGAACACGCATTCATTACTCATGGGAATACAAAATGGTACAGCTGCTTGGGAAGACAGTTGGGCAGTTTCTTACAAAGCTAAACATATTCTTTCACATAAGTCAGTAATTGTGCTCCAAGGTTTCTATCCAACTAATTTAAAAACTTATGTTCATACAAAAAGCTGCACATAAATGTTTATAGCAGTTCTATTTACAGTCATCAAAAAACTGGAAGAAACTAAGATGTCCTTCAGTAAACAAGTGTCTCAACAAAGCTGTGGTATATCTATACAATGGAATAATATTCAGCAATAAAAAGGGATGAGTTATCAAATCTTCAGAAACATGTACACTTCTTCATTGCATGTTGCTAAGTGAAAAAACCCAGTCTGAAAAAGAAACCATATTGTATGATTCACTTATGTAATGGGCTTCTTTGGTACCTCAGTCAGTAAAGAATCTGCCTGCAGTGCAGGAGACACGGATTTGATCCCTGGGTCGGGAAGATCCCCTGGAGAAGGAAATGGCAGCCCACTCAAATATTCTTGCCTGGAGAATCCCATGGATAGAGGAGCTTGGCGGATTACCAATGGGTCGCAAGAGTTGGATGTGACTTAGTGACTAAACCAAACCACTTATGTAACATTCTAGAAAAGGCAAAACCATAGACACAAAGCAAAAAAAAAAGAGTACGTATTGAAGATCAGTGATCTCTGGGGCTTGGGGGGAGTGGGGCTGGAGAAATGGAGAGCTGAATAGGTGAAGCATGGGGAAACATTTAGTGCCATCGAACTATCCTGTATACTGTAATGGTGAACACATGACACTATGCGCTTGTCAAAACCCAAAGAACAGTTCAAAGAGTGAACTTTAACAAATGCAAATTTTAAATCTTATTTAAATCTTATTTAGGTTTTCGGGAGCAAGGGATCCCAGGATGGAACGCGGAATGCTGCAAAAGAATCCAGTCGTATCGGAAATGTGTGAGACAGTCTCAGTAAAGGCGTGGAGAGGAAAATGTGCTGACCTTAGTAACTTTGGAAAGGAGTGGAGTGTGTAAGACTAGAGACACAAGTAACAGTGCAAGAACATTATACTCTAGTGGATCAAATTGTTTTTCATGGAGTCAAGTTAACAATTTGGAAACCAGTATATATATATATATATATATATATACAGTATATATATATATATATACTGGAATTGATAATTTAGTAAAGAGACAATAGTTGGTGGGAGCCAGATTTCTTACCTTTGGAGTTGGAGATTACAGATAAGGAGGGGAGGAAACAGGAAGGATCCTTGTGGTAATGAATGAGTTAAAGACATCAATATAATTTCATGTTTAGCTTAATATAGACACAGGTGATTATATATAGAAATATCTATAGGTATACACATTTATTAATACTTGGGTTAGTATACAAACATTTATTTTCTTGCTCTGTCAGCTGACAGAGCTTAGAGGCAATAAATCCAGATCTTGATTTTTAATACCATTCCCCAATAAAAGGGACAAAGGCTCCTTGGAGAAATGATTGGTTTAGGGCTGGGGCAGGATGTAGAGAAGATGCACCCAGAGCATCTTGTAGTGTCAGGAAGTAAGGAAATGCTCAAACATACACGTGCACATACATACAGGTACACATGAATTGTATGGATATGTCCAAGGGACACAGGAGTTGACTGAAAGAGCTCCCAATGGCCAAAGCTGACATTTGAGCAACTGAATAAATAACGTAGTATTGAATTATAACCCAAAGTATAAAATAAAGACTTGTGAGTCAGTGCTGGTATAAATAGATGACTGAATAATTGAATAATGGAGGAGACACAAATCTCCTATTTACAATTCCAAATAATTGATGGAGCTACTCCATCCTCAAGGAGGTAGAGCATAACCCTTCACTTTCTGTATGTGGGCTGCACAGTACATACCTTCCAGAGCACAGAATGGGACAGGAAAAAAAGAAATTTACAGAGGAGGGATCTGACAAACACTACTTCAGACAGGTATCAAAATTAACATCAACAATCATTGATCATATTACTAGCATGCACTCTAGGATAGGATATGATAAAAATGGCACAGCCTCTCTGAAGCCTTCTTTCCCCCAACATATAGTGTGTGTGTGTGTGTGTGTGTATGTGTGTGTGTGTGTGTGTGTGTGTGTGTGTTCAGCTGCTCAGTCTATAGACTCTTTGAAAGGGCATGAACCATAGCCCACCAGTCTCCCCGGTCCACAGGATTTCCCCAGTAAGAATCCTGCAATGGGCTGCCATTTCTTTTTCCGGGTGTGTGTGGGGGGGTCTTCCCAACCCAGAGATCAAACCTACTTCTCCAGAGTGTCTCCTACCTTGCAGGCAGATTCTTTACCACTGAGCCACCAAGGAAAATACACATCTTTATTGAATGGTCCGTACTCCTCGGAACTGTCAAAGACATCAAAAATTTAAAAGTCTGAGACACCTTTGCAGCCAGAAAAGAGAGCCTGAGGAGCCGTGACAACTGAATGTAATGTGGTTCCTGGATGAGACCCTGAAACAAGAAAGAACCTTTTATTCCCAAAGAATTCAGGATAAAATAGAGGCTTTAGTGTTTCTTTTTTATTTTTTTTAATTTTAAACAAAGACAGACTGCCACATGTAGACTCATTAGGATGTGTCTGGAGTCCTGGAAGCTTGGCTACCCTTCGTTTTTCTACAACTGGACCTTGAGAGCTTGTGTGCAGGTTCTAGCAGGGGAGCACAGCGTTTCGTATACCCTCAACCCAAGAATGGTCCTCCTCCATCTGGGAGGGTGGACCAAGTGTGCAGCTTTGAGAGGGACACACAGGGAGTGATGAGACAGGGAGGTCATCTACCTAGTCAGACAGATCCACCACATCATGCCTGGTGGTCAATATGGTGACAGGTGTTGCAGCCAGATCACCCTCACATCGAAGACTTTAGTTCATAATTGACTCATGAATTGTGACAAAGCAACCACACTAATGAAGGGTATTCATAATAGATGAGCCTCTGTGTGAGATGTATGGGAACTCTGTGTCACCTTCACTGTACGTGCTAGTGCCTAGTTGCTCAGTTATGTCTGACTCTTGGACATATAGTCCACCACATCTTCTGCCCATGGCATTTTTCAGGCAAGAATACTGGCGTGGGCTGCCATTTTCTTCCTCCATAATGTTTTCAGTAAGTCTAAAACTACTCTAATATATATATATTTTTTTTTTAATAAATTAAATTGAGTAATTATTATTAAAACCCTCCTCTAGCTCACTGATGCTCGGCATGTGAAAAAAAATGATAGATATGGTGTTAGAATACAGACTGAGCTTCATAACAATGAAAATCCAGGAAGATAAGGGCTCCAAACATAAAGAAATTTCTTCCTCTTCCACATGGCAGCCCTGAGTTGGGCTCTAGGCTCTGTGGGTAGAGCATCTCTGGTCTAACCTGGGGATGCTGACCGCTCCTATCCTGTTATTCAGCCGTGTCCTAGGGGGCTGCTTTTACCCCAAGATCTGAGCAGAATCACCAGTGTTACTTCTGCTTTCTAGCTCCATGGAAGGGAGAGTGGAGGCAGTCACTTTCTTTTTCTTTAACGTTTTTTTTTTTTTTTTTTAATTGCTGTAAAAGTCAGATATATGAAACATGCTATTTTAGCCAGATTTAACTGTACAGTTCAGTGGCACTAAGTACATTCACATTGTTGTATAACTCACCATCATCCATCTCCGAGATTTTTCACCATCCTAAACTGAAACCCTGTCCCCATTTAACGCTAAGTCCCTATACCTCCTCACCAACCCCTCTACCCCTGGCCCCTGGAAAAACTTGCACACAACACTCCTACTTGCATCCCTTTTGAAATCACTTGGGACGCATGGTTAGGTGGATTGCACAGCAGGACGAACTGTGATCTCTAGTCCAGATTACATTTGAGGATTTCTATTACTAAAGGAAGAAGGCCGAATAAAACTAGCATCTATGACGAATCTGTCCTTCTGGCTACCTGCTCAAATACCCAAGAGCACCTTTCTTTTTTAAAAAAAATTTTTCTTTATATATTTATTTGGCTGTACTGGGTCTTCCTTGCTGTGTGGCTTTTCTCTAATAGTAGAGAGAGGGGGCGACTCTCTAGTTGCATTGTGCAGGCTTCCCTTTGCAGTGGCTTATTCTGCTGCAGAGCATGGGCTGTAGGTCACGTGGGCTTCAGTCGTTGCAGCTACCGGCTCTAGAGCACAGGCTCGATAGTTGTGGCATGTGGGCTCAGCTGCACTGTGGCATGTGGGATCTTTCTTGATCAGGGATGGAACCCATGTCTTCTGCACTGGCAGGCCCCCAAGTGCCCCTTTCTTCTCCCACACAGAACACACCCCTCAAGAGGGTGCATCCTGAAATCCCATTCCATCACTCATCCAGCTCAGAGGCCAGGAATTCTGCTTGACTCCCAGTGCCCTCTGGCAGGTCCTGATACAACTCCCTCCAGTGCAGAGACCTATAAATGGAAAGGGGCATTATCTATCCCTCAACCAGCCCATGCACCACTGTGCAGTACAAACAAGGCAATCAATTAGAACTCTCATTCAGAAAAGGGAAGAATGGCACCAGTCAGTGACCTATGGCAGCAAACATGCTTGCTGGGCAGCCATTGTGAAAAGTCCCCTGTGGTATTACGGTTCTTGGTTTGATCTGGTCTGTTCTCTGGGAGGCATTGTCTTGTCCACTGTCCACCATGGTCACATCTGAAGTGAGCATTGGAGGTTCGGATTTGGGGACCCAAGATTGCTTCAGGGTTGGAGGGGGAACGGCAAACTGTCATAGACTTCTATAAGCTTGGCTTCCATTATATTTTTTAGCAGAACAACTTGCTCAAAAACTTAATAGGCTTCTATTTGTTTCTAGTTAGTTCCATGTGAAATTAACATTAGCAAAGGCCTTGGGAGGTCATAGTTCTTTCATCTGCTGCTTCTGCTCTTTTATTTACTGGCCTCTGTGCTTAGCTCATCCCTCTCCTTCAACTAAATGACCTTTGCAGTTGATTCCCATTGTCTGAGGGAGAGTGTTTAATGGAAGGCCTGGTCCAGTCTCTGAGAAACATTGCTGTTTCCTGCTCTTTGTCATAAAGTTGCAGTTCGCTTTTCTAGCTTGATTGAGCGCTCATTCACTGGGCTTCCCAGGTGATGCTAGTGGTAAAAAAAAGAAAAATCCACCTGCCAATGCAGGACAAGAGAGATGGGTTCCCTCCCTGGGTCAGGAAGATCCCTTGGAGAAGAGAATGGCAACCCACTTCAGTATTCTTGCCTGGAAAACCCCGTGGCCTGAGGAGCTTGGCAGGCTGCAGTCTGTGGGGTGACAAAGAATTGGACACAACTGAGCACCTGAACACACACACACTGAACTCTCAATCAACTTAGACTGCAGCTCTCAGTGAGAGCAGAACTGCAATGCTTAAGTATTTAAGCTTGCAAACTGGCTAATGGACACCTTGCTTCATCTTTCTTATGATATCTTGTTAAATGCAGTAAGGAGCAGCAAACATGTACTGACTCTCTGAGCTTTTTTTCAATCTCTTCAGCTAGAATTATGGGCTCCATAGCTAAAGTAAGCAAGTGTTGTTTAGTCATGTCCAACTCTTTGGGACCCCATGGACTCTATCCCACCAGGCTCCTCTGTCCATGGAATTCTCCAGACAAGAATACTGGAGTGGGGGAAGGCGCCAAGATGGCGGAGGAGTAGGACGGGGAAAACACTTTCTCCCCCACAAATTCATCAAAAGAGCATTTAAACGTCGAGTAAATTCCACAAAACAACTTCTGAATGCCGGCAGAGGACATCAGGCACCCAGCAAAGCAACCCAACTCCTCGAAAGGAGGTAGGAAAAAATATTAAAGACAATAAAAGAGACAAAAGAGGGAGGGACGGAGTTCTGTCCCGGGAAGGGAGTCTTAAAAAGAGAGAAGTTTCCAAACACCAGGAAACCTTCTCA
>NW_011494926.1:5085314-5085980 GCF_000754665.1 Bison bison bison | reverse complement strand
GAAACGCCACAATAAAGAGAACTCCACAAACTGCCAGAATACAGAAAGGACTCCCAAACTCAGCAATTTAAACAAGATGAAGAGACAGAGGAATACCCAGCAGATAAAGGAACAGGATAAATGCCCACCAAACCAAACAAAAGAGGAAGAGATAGGGAATCTACCTGATAAAGAATTCCAAATAATGATAGTGAAATTGATCCAAAATCTTGAAATTAAAATGGAATCACAGATAAATAGCCTGGAGACAAGGATTGAGAAGATGCAAGAAAGGTTTAACAAGGACCTAGAAGAAATAAAAAAGAGTCAATATATAATGAATAACGCAATAAATGAAATTAAAAACACTCTGGAGGCAACAAACCGTAGAATAACAGAGGCAGAAGATAGGATTAGTGAATTAGAAGATAGAATGGTAGAAATAAATGAATCAGAGAGGATAAAAGAAAAACGAATTAAAAGAAATGAGGACAATCTCAGAGACCTCCAGGACGATATTAAATGCTACAACATTCGAATCATAGGGGTCCCAGAAGAAGAAGACAAAAAGAAAGACCATGAGAAAATACTTGAGGAGATAATAGTTGAAAACTTCCCTAAAATGGGGAAGGAAATAATCACCCAAGTCCAAGAAACCCAGAGAGTCCCAAACAGGATAAACCCAAG
>NW_011494926.1:5079696-5084643 GCF_000754665.1 Bison bison bison | reverse complement strand
CTGTGAAAAGAGACAAAGAAGGTCACTACATAATGATCAAAGGATCAATCCAAGAAGAAGATATAACAATTATAAATATATATCCACCCAACATGGGAGCACCGCAGTATGTAAGACAAATCCTAACAAGTATGAAAGGAGAAATTAACAATAACACAATAATAGTGGGAGACTTTAATACCCCACTCACACTTATGGATAGATCAACTAAACAGAAAATTAACAAGGAAAAAAAAAACATGTATCTATAAAGTTCACTAAAGCAAAGCACAGTAAAATGAGGTATGGCAATAAAAGGCGTTAAATTTATCAAAAAAATAAATAAATAAATAAAGTGCTGAAAATTAAAAAAATAAAATAAAATAAATAAATGTGTCTACCCAGTACATACAATGTCTGACACATTGTATGTTTTAAATAAATGATGACTATTGCTGATTGATGTAGATTTCATTTGTATACATATTGTGTTTCCCCCAAAGGAACTGTTTTAAGTTTATTAAAACATAAGGCTTAAAAAAAAAAAAAAGAATACTGGAGTGGGTTGCCATTCTATTCTCCAGGAGATCTTCCCAACCTAGGGATCAAACCCAGGTCTCCCACATTGCAGGCAGATTTTTTACCATTTGAGCCACCAGGAAAACCCATATTTCAGTATACATCAGTATAATGTTCTCCAAGTTCATCCATCTTGTTGAGAATGGCAGGACTTCCCTGGTGGCTCAGATGGTAAAGTAAGCAAGAACTTGGCCAAATGTTTTTCCATGGCATAACAAAGGTCATCAAATTTCCAGCCTGCAACACTTCCTTGCTTCTTATTGCACAAACAACTGGCCCATACCACTTGTTTCAGGGTTTTATTTGATAGCAGCCTATCTCCAGCACCAGTTTCTAACTAAGTCAGGGCACAACCAAGTGGCTATAACAAAGAATCTCTAAAATACAGTGATTCAAACAGGGTGGATTTTTTTTTCTTTTTCTCATAAGAAAACAGGAGACTCTGTCCACAAAATTGTCTAAAGTGTATTGTTTTGCCATCCCTAGAATCTCATGATCAAAGCTAGCTCTTGTGACTGTGCCCCTGCCTGAAACAAGAGAAAAAGAAAGGATGTGATAAAGAATATGCTCGTGCTCCTGTGACTCACATTCAATTGGCCACACTTAACAGCAGAGTCCCTTGGAAAGCAAGGAGATCAAACCAGTCAATCTTAAAGGAAATCAACCCTGAATACTCTTTGGAAGGACTGATGCTGAAGCTGAAGCTCCAATACTTCAGCCCCCCTGATTCAAAGAGCTGACTCGTTGGAAAACACCCTGTTGATGGGAAACATTGAAGGCAGCAGGAGAAGAGGGCAACAGAGGATGAGATGGTTGGATGGTATCACCAATGCAATGGATATGAATTGGGCAAACTCTGGGAGATGGTGAGGAACAGGGAAGCCTGGCGTTCTGCAGTCCATGGGGCCGAGAAGAACAACAAAAACAACAGCAGGAAGGTCATGACATGTCTCCTAGCCAAGCAATAGGTGTCAAGGTTTCTGGCACTAAAGGAAGATAGAGAAATGCATTGGGAGAGCAGGTTGTAGTCTTGGCACAGAGCCCAGTGAGCTTGGACTCCTGATTCATTCCTCCGGAGAGCTTATCACTGGATGATGGTAACCCAGGGTCTCCTATAAATAAAGCATGCTTCGGCATACAAAGACATTGTGATTTATGCCTCCCAACCCTATCACTGTTAATAATGCCTTTTTTTTTTTTTTTAAAGAATTTTTGATGTGGACCATGTTTGAAGTCTTTGTTGAATTTGTTACAAGATTGCTTCTGTTTTATGCTTTGGTTTTTCGGCCATGAGGCTCGTGGGACCTTAGCTCTGGGATGGACCATTGATCGAACCAGCACCCACTGCATTGGAAGCATGTCGCCTTAACCACTGGACTACCAGGGAAGTTCCAATAATGCCTTTCCTTGATGAACAAAGAATTTTACATCTGTGTGGCCATTTAAGTATGATTCTGACCCAGTATGCTCATTAACAGGATCCAGAAATGAAGAGGACTGGGGACTTCTGTCCCTGAACAGCTCCACGCTAGAGCTAGTCTGTCAGGGGCAAAGCTAGGATGGGAACCCAACATGCTAAAGTCTCTTTCACTAAATGTGGGGTTTTAAAATGAATGCAGTAATCTAAAAATGATCTCACCAGAATAGAATACAGTGACAGACTAAGCTTCACATGCCATTCTCTTATTTAGATAATTCAGTATTTTATTAACTTTTGGCATTACAATGACACACTGCTAACTCCTACTTAACTTGTGGTTTTTACAATTCTGGATCAATTTATGCCATACATTTGCAAAACAAGTTCTGTCCTAGCTTGCATTTGTATAGATTTCCTCTTTCATAAGTTATTTTTTTTTGTGCTGTGCACGTGTGTCACTATTGAACTAGAGAAAGAGTCCTTTTGGATCTCATTTAACATGAGATGCTTGAAAGAGTCAAACTCTGGCACCAAACAACAATTTTACTAAAGTTGATATGTGTTTTACTTGTTATATGCCCCTGAATTTACTATATTTATCACTACTCTAAAAAAAGTAAAATTAAGATAAATCCATATTATTTTCTATATCTTGCTATTTTGTGTATATATTCTAATATTTCTTCCGGAAGCATAGCTTGTTGTTGTTGTTTTAGTTGCTAAGTCATGTCAGACTCTTTTGTGACCCCATGGACTGCAGCCTTCAGGCTCCTCTGTCCTTGGGATTTCCTAGGCAAAAATACTGCAGTGGGTTGCCATTACCTTCACCAGGGATCTTCCTGACCCAGGGATTGAATCCGTGTCTCCTGCATTGGCAGGCAGATTCTTTACCACTGAGACACCCAGGAAGTGCAGGATATATAACATACTGGTCTATAGTTTTTGGTTCCTTTCTAAAATGCAGTTCCCTTTTTCACTTTTAGGATTTTCCATACATTCTTTCACTTTACATTTTGTGTAGAAATAGATTTCACCATGCGCTTCTGTAAAGTTTGTGAGTCCCCAAAACTTCTGACATGAACTGCAAGTTCAGGAGGTCTCTAAGACCACTGTCCAGCTCAATTATTCATTAGAAGAACTCCTAGAAGCTGTCATACTCCTGGCTATGATTTATTATAGTGAAAGGATACAGATTAGTATCAGCCAAGGGAAGAAGCACTCAGGGCAGGATCTAGGAAATGCCAGGCACAGGTCTTCAGGTGTCTTCTCCAGGTGGATTTGTGTGTCCCATGCCTGTTTCTCCAAGCAATTATGTATGCCAATACACACCAAGTTGTGACAACCAGAGAAGGTCATCTCAACTTTGGTGCTGAGATGTTTTTACTGGGGTTCAGTTAGGTAGACTTGGTTGATGGCTCACATCATTGACCTTAGTCCACAGCACCCCACCTCCACTCCAGATAGGGCTCATACTATGTGGCCCAAAGCCTTCACCGCAAATCTCAGAGTTAGAATAGATCATCTGGAGTGGCTCAGGGTCCCCCGGCAAATAGAGACACACATAGAAGGCAGGGGATTCCAGGGATCTCCCAGGAGTCAAAGGCAACTGCTCTCTGGGCAATGCTAATCCTTTACTACACATCTTTCAAGTAAATAGTATTGTAAATCTTGTAAATCCAGAGACACGTAGGGTTCAGTCCTATCACAGTGCTACATTCATTCAAGAAGCATAGTTCAACTCTTGAAATGTAATTAAGGAGAATTCCACCTTTCAGTAGTGACTCTCAAAGGACATGCAAGAGGACCCAAATACATACTCCACATCCGTTTTTATTAAAGTCCTCTTTGCTGCTGCTGCTAAGTCGCTTCAGTCGTGTCCGACTCTGTGCGACCCCATAGACGGCAGCCCACCAGGCTCCCCGTCCCTGGGATTCTCCAGGCAAGAACACTGGAGTGGGTTGCCATTTCCTTCTCCAATGCATGAAAAGCGAAAAGCGAAAGTGAAGTCGCTCAGTCGTGTCCGACTCTTAGCGACCCCATAGACTGCAGCCTACCAGGCTCCTCCATCCATGGGACTTTCCAGGCAAGAGTACTGGAGTGGGGTACCATTGTCTTCTCCGAAAGTCCTCTTTCCCCATCCCCAATCCTATCTCCATGTATTGGAGAAGGAAATGGCAACCCATTCCAGTGTTCTTGCCTGGAGAATCCCAGGGACGGGGGAGCCTGGTGGGCTGCCGTCTATGGGGTCGCACAGAGTTGGACACGACTGAAGCGACGCAGCAGCAGCAGCAATCCTATCTCCCCCAACCAGAAACAAAACAAAAAACCTCTTAAACCCACAGCCTACCTAATACTGCCCTCCTCCTTTTCTCTTTCTCATCACATTGTTTAGACATGAATTTAGGCTTAAATTCAGCGCAAAATTATCCATCCTCTTTAGAAGTGGGAAGGGATGGCAAGCGGGGCTCACCAATGCATTTAGTGTGGGCGGCTGCGACCGGCGCATTTAGCGCGGGCAACTACCCCACGTCCGAGGTCAGGGGCAGAAGCCGGGAGCACCCCACGCCTGAGAGGAGGTGGCCAAGAGGAGTTACCCCATGTCCAAGGCCAGGGGCAGCGGCGGAGAGTGCCAGGCTGAGATGGCGCAGGAACGGCCAGGAGGAGCTACCCCACGTCCGAGGTCAGGGGCCGTGGCTGGGAGGAGCAACCCCACCTCCAAGGAGCGGTGGCTGCGCAGGCGCAGGAGGGCCTAGAGGAGCTATTTCACATTCAATGTCAGAAGGCACAGCGGTGAGGCAATACCCCTCGTCCAAGGTAAGGAGCAGCGGCTGTGCTTTGCTGGAGCAGCCGTGAAGAGATACCCCACGTCCAAGACAAGAGAAACCCAAGTAAGACGGTAGGTGTTGCAAGAGGGCATCAGAGGGCAGACACACTGAAACCATACTCACAGAAAACTAGTCAATCTAATC
>NW_011494926.1:5078917-5079548 GCF_000754665.1 Bison bison bison | reverse complement strand
CAGATCTACTACTGCGGGCAGGAATCCCTCAGAAGAAATGGAGTAGCCATCATGGTCAACAAAAGAGTTTGAAATGCAGTACTTGGATGCAATCTCAAAAACAACAGAATGATCTCTGTTCGTTTCCAAGGCAAACCATTCAATATCACAGTAATCCAAGTCTATGCCCCAACCAGTAACTCTGAAGAAGCTGAAGTTGAATGGTTCTATGAAAACCTACAAGACATTTTAGAACTAACACCCAAAAAAGATGTCTTTTTCATTATAGGGGACTGGAATGCAAAAGTAGGAAGTCAAGAAACACCTGGAGTAACAGGCAAATTTGGCCTTGGAATACAGAATGAAGCAGGGCAAAGACTAATAGAGTTTTGCCAAGAAAACGCACTGGTCATAGCAAACACCCTCTTCCAACAACACAAGAGAAGACTCTACACATGGACATCACCAGATGGTCAACATCAAAATCAGATTGATTATATTCTCTACAGCCAAAGATGGAGAAGCTCTATACCGTCAACAAAAACAAGACCAGGAGCTGACTGTGGCTCAGATCATGATCTCCTTATTGCCAAATTCAGACTGAAATTGAAGAAAGTAGGGAAAACCACTAGACCATTCAGATATGACCTAA
>NW_011494926.1:5078027-5078726 GCF_000754665.1 Bison bison bison | reverse complement strand
TATGACCTAAATCAAATCCCTTATGATTATACAGTGGAAGTGAGAAATAGATTTAAGGGACTAGATCTGATAGATAGAGTGCCTGATGAACTATGGACTGAGGTTCCTGACATTGTACAGGAGACAGGGATCAAGACCATCCCCATGGAAAAGAAATGCAAAAAAGCAAAATGGCTGTCTGGGGAGGCCTTACAAATAGCTGTGAAAAGAAGAGAAGTGAAAAGCAAAGGAGAAAAGGAAAGATATAAGCATCTGAATGCAGAGTTCCAAAGAATAGCAAGAAGAGATAAGAAAGCCTTCCTCAGCGATCAATGCAAAGAAATAGAGGAAAACAACAGATATTCTGTAATAGGCAGGGAAATGGGGAAAATCAATGCATATGTCAATATTAATTATTTTTTCCTGACACAGTAACTTCCAGTCACTGGGAATCAACTGTGTTTCAGACACTTTACATACATGTGTTTCTGAATCTAATATCTTACCTTTTCAGAGATGTCACAACCCAGGAAAATTTTCAACAATTGTAAGTGGAAGCAAAGTCATTCAAGAAATACTATAATAATTGCTGCTGATGTGCTTCATTCCATAATATGCCAGGAGCCGGTGAGGCATTCCACTCGTGACAAAGGTCATGAGGAAGGAGGCTCGGCATACGCAAAGGTGGGATCGAGCCTCAGGAGTCCCCCTGGATATTCT
>NW_011494926.1:5076970-5077626 GCF_000754665.1 Bison bison bison | reverse complement strand
AACTTACAGCTCCAATTAATAAAGTTCCTGGGCAATTAGGAGTGTTTAAATCCAAACCCCTCAGATGGCTCTCTAACTCGCCTGACAAGTTTACCTGGACTCCTACAGCTATGCATACAATTGTTTACAGTCTCCCAGCCTCAAGAGGCACGGGAAGCTTAAGATATTCAAATAGCTTAGAGCCTCTCAGAGAGTTAGAAACTGTCAGAATAAACTAGTAAAAGATTTCATTGATGAGCCAATGCTTGTTGCCAAGTTTTCACATCCCCTGAATTGTATCCCTGAATGTGTATTAATTAATATAGTTGGTATATAGAAAAAATAAGTAGTGGCCTTGGTGTTAGTAACTTTAGACCCTTAAGGTAATAAATTCTTTCCTTTGTTGTAAACCCATTACACATCCACCCTATAGGAATGCAATTTTATCTTCGCAAGATGGTGCCAAACCTTAAAATAATTACTCTTAGAGAAAATAAGTCTTTGTTGATAAGTCCTTGTCAAGAGTCATAAAATGTTAATAGGCCTTCTGGCCAGAAGATGATGTAAATCACCTAAACCATTTGTATTAAGATAAATTTGCAGGAAAGAAACCCTGGTTTTTGATAAGGATCAAAAACTGCTGACTTTGCATCCCCTATTATCCTCTATGTGTAACT
>NW_011494926.1:5063353-5076870 GCF_000754665.1 Bison bison bison | reverse complement strand
GGTCTCCCCATGTCATTCTTTTCACATTCTGGCTGAAGTCTCCATCTGGAGCGCGGAACCCACCATGCTTACTAATTATGCCTGGGCTTCTAAGACCCACTCGAGAAGGTGTCTACGGTGGGGCACCTTCCGCTATTCGAGAGGGCAACTGCGGCCTACGTGAGTGGTGCAAACTTCTTGTCTTGAAGTTTTATTGGTCTCCCGCTTAAACCAAGCTACTCAGCCTCTTTTCTCCACTGAATTTTCCTACTGAACTATCCTCATTCTATTACTCTTTATATCTCTAATTAGCATATAAATAGTGGCCTAGGCCGTCTCTCCTTCGAATACCCTGGATCAGCCGGGGCTGGATCCCGGCAATAATACTTTGATATGGTAAAGGAAATACATACTACGGGGGAGGGGGGGGGAGATTACATATGTAAGTATCAAAATATTAAGCTTCAAAAACTCCTTTTTCTTTATTATTATTATTTGTGGTTGTCTTCTAGTTCAATGCTGGATGATTAATTTAAGGAGGAAAAGTGAAAAAAAAAATTAGGATTCTACCAAATTTTAACAAACACAAAATACGAAAATGCAGGCACATATGCATTTTAACTCTTTCATTAGGTACTGAGACTTCTGTTCTATAAATGGGCTTCCCTGATAGCTCAGCTGGTACAGAATACACCCACAATGCAGAGACCCCGGTTTGAATCCTGGGTTGCTAAGATCCCCTGGAGAAGGGATAGGCTACCCTCTCAAGTATACTTGGGGTTCCCTGGTGGCTCAAACAGTAAAGAATCTGTGTGCAATGGGGGAGACCTGGGTTTGATCCCTGGGTTGGGAAGATCCCCTGGAGGAGGGCATGGCAACCCACTCCAGTATTCTTGCCTGGAGAATCCTGGTGGACAGAGGAACCTGGTAGGCTACAGTCCACGGAGTCGCAAAGAGTTGGACACAACTGAGCTACTAAGCACATTCTATAAACTCTAGTATATATGGAGATGGCTGAATCTGTTATGAAGTTCCAATACACTTTATTTAGTAGAGAAAAATGAGCTACGGAGAAACTTCCCACTAGGTATGTACCCCTAAGAGTATCATCCATTAATTGTTAAACTGTCCATATATATGGTTCAGGGTACATTAAAACTGAATTTGAAACACAAGTTATATATTCTTTTGGCAAAAGAAAGAAACAAACTTTCCTTTCCCACCTCCTCCTCCCCTTCACTCTTCCATTCCCAGCCCACTCCCACTTACCTCAGCCTCATGAAACTGTTTCAACATAGCAATTTACTATGTTTACATTTTTAAAACACTGACGCTGTATTATCAGTGCATCTCCCTCCTCCATTGTAATTTTTGAATCTACTCCAATATCTAGGCAGTGCTCACATGTCCCAATTTATACTATCAATGTTCTCTAAGTTTGTTTGAATCACAATTCCAAAAGCTCTGTCCATTGCATTTGATTAATATGCTCTTGGCTCTTAATCTAAAGATTTTTTCCCCTCCATCTCTTTTTTTTTTTTTTTTCACCATGCAGTTTTGTCATTTTTCAGAAGAGGAGGAAATGAAGAAGGGGATGGGGAGAAGGAGAAGTTGAGTTGTTTGTCTCAGAAAGTCTCCTACTGTTTATATATATATATATATACATACATACATACATATATACATTTGATGGTTTTTGACATGTTTTTGGCCCTCATATTGCTCTGTCTTGAGATGTGGTTAAGTTTAGGTTTGATGCTGGTGGTTGTAGTGGTGGTGGTGGTATGTGTGTGTGTGTCTATATGAAGACTACTTCATAAGTGATATTGGGTACTTTCATCAGAAGCACATACTGTGTTTCATTTGGTGGTATTAACAATTTCATGGCAATTTCAAAATGTGATGTTTTCATTCTACTTTCCCCTTTTCATTTATTAGCCAGAATGCATCTATAAAAGGACACTTTCTCTCGTCCACAGTTTGGTTACTCTGAATATGTATAGAAAAGGCAGGATAAAGACTTTATCCTTTATTTGAAAGTATTAATCCCTCAGTTGTGTCCGACTCTTTGCAACCCCATGAACTGTAGCCTACCAGGATCCTCTGTCCAAGGGGTTTTCCAGGCAAGAATACTGGAGTGGGTTGCTATTCCCTTCTCCAGGGGATCTTCCCAACCCAGGGATCGAACCCATGTCTCCTGCATTGTGGGCAGATTCTTTACCATTTGAGCTACCAGGGAAGCCTTTAGTTAACAGTTTCCAAAATAATAACTCAAAGCCCTAGTATTCTCCAAAGATTATCTGTGTATTTAAGTATTATTTTGAACCCCAGGATTTAAACATTATTTGATTTGTTTCAATCCATGTTAGAGACTGTTCCTTATTGACACTTAAGTCGTCTGATCTTTGAATGGTAGGAGCTTATACAAGTGGGCTCCACGTCCTTTTCACACAATCCAACTAGACTTTGATAAAACGTTTCAAGCTTATCTAGTATATTTCCTACCTTAGCCCTCCCACTAGCCCCTTTTTTTCAAGGACCCATATCTCTGTCTGTAGAAAATGGTGTTTAAAGACCAAATTCTAGGCATTAGGGTAACATCGCTATTGGGTTGATCAATATCTCTAGCCATTTCAGTGGATAGTGCTAAAAATAATTTTTTTTCACAAAAAATTTACATGAATCTTCACTGTTACTACAATTCAATTCAAGGTTGTAAGGTAAACTCATTGGTGTTAGTGAATATCTCCTTTCCCCCATAGCCCATACTATGGTGCACACATCACAATCTCCAAATAGCTCTACCAACACCACTATCAGCAAAATATTTCCAGTAATTTCTTCAACTCAAATAAAAGTACCTCTAGGAAAGGGATGGAACCTTAACACTGACAGTATGAATTATTCTTTCTTAGCAAAAACTAATCCACATACGTTAAGCATATTTACTTAGTGTTATTTAAGATCTGTATCAAAATGTTGAAATACTGGGGTATATAGAGAAGTTCCTCTCAGGAAGATAACAGGATTTTCTTTGCAGAATTAGCACCTTGTAATTCAAATGAGTCACCAGAAAGTCTATAACTAATTCTTATCTCTGCTATGCATCAACCAGAAGGCTAACATTTTTACAAAGGAACCCTCTTGTAATGTGACAAGATTCACAGTAAGTTGATCTCCTTCCATGAGAAAGGCCCAGTAGGGGTCAAGCCATACCCAATTATACCACTGTTCAGTCTAGAAGCCCTGAACAGTTACCATAGCCACTGGGAAGCACTGAAGTAACAGATGGTAAATATAAAAGAACAGCTTTTAAAATTTAAAACAAATCTAAATGTAAACCTTCCTTATCATCTCCATTCCACGCTTTCCCAAAAAAGGGGTGAAAACCATCACAAGTACAATTCTGAGATGTTTATTTAAAAAGTATCCTTTATCCTAGTTTTCAAAATCCACTACAATCCTATTAAACAGTGGTTTGTCCTTGGTGTTTTTTTTATTTTTTGGTAAGGTGTGAATGAGTGTTAAGTTGCTTCAGTAACCTCCAACTCTTTGTGACCCCATGGACTGAATCTGCCAGGCTCCTCTGTCCAATGGGATTGTCCAGGCAAGAATACTGAAGTGGGTTGTCATTCCTTTCTCTAGAGGATCTTCCCAACCCAGGGATGGAATTTGTGTCTCTTACATCTCCTGCATTGGCAGGCAGGTTCTTTACAACTAGCGCCACCTGGGAAGCCCAAAGAAAACATTACATAATAATGAATTATACACAAGAAGATATAAATCATGAACTTATATGCATAAATATACAACACAACGAATATGTATGTTCATACATACAATATCAGGATAGGACATTCAAACACTTTTCAGCGAGATAACTGATAATCTAGTAAGACTGTAGAAGATTTGAATAACATTAGTGACTTGATTTCAAATTTATACAAATTATATATTTCATAAAGTTTTTGTTTAGATAAGTATTATATATTTATATGTGTATAAATATATAATGTGTTTGCATCTTGCACATAACAAATAGAATTACATTACATTCAAGCACACTTGGAATATTTCCAAATGCTGGCAATATCCTAGGATACAAAAGAAGTCTCACCAAATTTCAATGAATCAATTACTTAGACAAAGAGAAATAATGTCTGATCTCACTTACATATGGAATCTAAAAACAGAACACAATAAAACAAAACAAAAAAATGAATTCACAGATACAGAGTGCATGGTTTGATGGTAGAGAGGTGGTCAAAAGGTACAAACTTCCAGTTATAAAATAAATAAGTCACGGGGATATAATATTCAGCTTGATGACTATAGTTTAAAAATATCATGTTATATATTTGTATGTTGCTAAGGGGGTAGATCTTAAAAGTTCTTATTACAAGGAAAAAAATGTAAATACATTAGGATGTTAGCTAGACTTACTGTGGTGGTTGTTTCACAACACATATGATTATTGAATCATTGTGCTGTACACCTGAAACTAATACAATATTATATGCCAATAATATCTCAATTTAAAGAGTCAGTGAATCTGATTTATATACACTATGACTTCTAATCACAATGCCATTAAATAAGAAATCATTGAGAAATCTGTGTGCAGGTCAAGAAGCAATAGTTAGAACTGGACATGGACCAACAGACTGATTCCAGATAGGAAAAGGAGTACGTCAAGGCTGTATATTGTCACCCTGCTTATTTAACTTATATACAGAGTACATCATGAGAAATGCTGGGCTGGAGGAAGCACAAGCTGGAATCAAGATTGCTGGGAGAAATATCAATAACCTCAGATATGCAGATGACACCACACTTATGGCAGAAAGCAAAGAAGAACTAAAGAGCCTCTTGATGAAAGTGAAAGAGGAGAGTGCAAAAGTTGGCTTAAAGCTCAACATTCAGAAAACTAAGATCATGGCATCAGATCCCATCACTTCATGGCAAATAGATGGGGAAACAGTGGAAATAATGATAGATTTTATTTTGGGGGGCTCCAAAATCACTGCAGATGGTATCTGTAGCCATGAAGTTTTTAACGCTTACTCCTTGGAAGGAAAGTTATAACCAAACCTAGACAAAATATTAAAAAGCAGAGACATTACTTTGCCAACAAAGGTCCGTCTAGTCAAGGCTATGGTTTTTCCAGTAGTCATGTATGGATGTGAGAGTTGGAATATAAAGAAAGTTGGGTGCCGAAAAATTGATGCTTTTGAACTGTGGTGTTGGAGAAGACTCTTGAGAGTCCCTTGGACTGCAAGGAGATCCAACCAGTCCATCTTAAATGAAATCAGTCTTGAATATTCACTGGGAGGACTGATGTTGAAGCTGAAACTCCAAGACTTTGGCCACTTGATGCGAAGAGCTAATTCATTGGAAAAAACCCTGATGCTGGGAAAGATTGAGGGCAGGAGGAGAAGAGGACAACAGAGGATGAGATGGTTGGATGGCATCACCAACTCAATGGATATGAGTTTGAGTAAACTCTGGGAGTTGGTGATGGACAGGGAGGCCTGGCATGCTGCAGTCCATGGGGTTGCAAAGAGTCGGACATGACTGAGCGACTGAACTGAACTGAACTGAGTAAAAAATAATAAGAAAGTTTAGATATACATTTAAACTAAAACTATATTTTTAAATTACAAATGAACTCAAGATACAATCACAATGAATTTCTAGCCAGATAACCATAAAAGCAGGAGATTCCAAAATTTAAGGGGGTCAGCCAAAATATTTAAGATAAATCTCAGCCTTCAATTTATTTAGTAGCAGGAAACATTTACTTAAAATTACATTGTAGCAGGCAGTGCCGTGGGCATACCTGGTGGCTCAGATGGTAAAGAATCTGCCTGCAATGATCCCTGGGTCAGGAAGATCCCCTGGAGAAGGAAATGGCAACCCATTCCAGTATTCTTGCCTGAAGAATTCCATGGACAGAGAAGCATGGTGGGCTACAGTCTGTGGGGTTGCAAAGAGTCGACTGAGGGACGGACTTAACACTTCCACTTTTCACTTCGGACAGTGCTATATACTAAATAGGTCCAGTTCTCTTTTAGGTCACAGGATACTGTTGCCAAAACTCTGGTCACTGGTGCTGATTAGAAACACAGGGACAGAGTTTTGGGTAAGGGAGGAAAGAGTAGCTTTTATTGCTTTGCCAGGCAAAGGGGGGCCACAGTGGCCTAATGCCTTCAAGACTGTGCCCTCCAACACTGGAGAGGGTAGTGGGGAGTTTTATAGTGTTCAAAGAGTGGGGCGTGATCAGCTTGTGGCCAATTCTTGGATTGGTTGGCATCAAGGTGAAGTCTGAAGTGTCATCAACCTTCTGGTTTCACCTAGTCTAGGGTCTATGTTCTTGTGGTCAGCAGTTTTCATCTGGAGGGGGTCTGCTTCCTATAAAAACAACTCAGGAATGTGTGTCAGACCTTTATCTATATCTTTCAGGGAACTGCGAGTTCAGTGATTCTGCTCTGTGGCAGAATTATAATCTAAATTGTTACTAGTTCCCCCGTCCAACAGCTAGTCTTTGTTTCTACACCTTCGCATTTCCCAATCATTAACTACTGAGTCGGCATTTTATTTCAAAAGACAAAGACATAGGGGTTTGTCCATAGTTTCAGTTCCATGACATACTCCTGTTACTTTAAAAGTGTATGTAACCCTGTGACTTGCTTTGGGCAATGAAATGTGGATAGAAGGAACTTTTGCCACGTTCAGGCAGTAGCTTTCTGAGCTATCATGCGGGTTGTCCAGGTACTTTATTCTTACCTCGGCAATGATGCATGCTAAGTTGCTTCAGCCTTGTCTGACTTTGCAGCCCTATGGATTGCAGCCCGCCAGGCTCCTCTGTCCATGAAATTCTCCAGGCAAGAATGCTGGAGTGGATTGTCATGGCCTTCTCCAGGGGATCTTCCCAGCCCCGGGATTGAACTCGCATCTCTTACATCTCCTGCATTGGCAGGCAAGTTTACCTTTACCTTGGTAAACTAGGTATCCATAGTTTACCACTAGCGCCACCTGGGAAGCCCTTAGCAATGATAGATACCTGAGCAAAGGCGACAGTCTTCTGAGTCGCACTCTAGCTCTCTCCCTGTGTGTCCACATGTGCAAGGCCACGGCATCCTAGAGACAGATTGCTACCATCTCACTTTCAAGTTGGGTTTCCACATTAGACTCTGTGGAAGATATCTGTCTTCAATGAATGAAATTAATTTAGATCTCTCTTCTTTGAAGCTGTGTTTGCAATCTGTTGGTCTCATCACCTACTGAGCCTGATCTTTTAAAATTTTATTGTCTGTTGTTTTCTGTTTCTAGGTTTTCAGTAGCACATGAGAACGTTCAGACACTGTTTTCATAGACTAATAGAAAGTGGTTACAATTACCATTAAATAAAGCCTACAGTCTGAAAACAGAGGCTTTAAACTGGCTACAAAGCTGGAAATCTGTCTAGTAGTTAACCCCTGACCCTCCCCCATCCTATTTGCTATTCTTTAGTTCTCAGAGTAAATATCTCTGAGATATTTTGCATTCTGTTTTGATGAAAGGGATCATATCTTTTAATAAAGAATTTTCTGGGGCTTTCGGGGCAGTCCAGTGGTTAAGAATCCACCCTTCTAATGCAGGGGGCACAAGTTCAATCCCTGGGTCAGGAACTAAGATCCCACATGCCACGTGCTGTGGACCCCCCACTCCAAAATTGGTTCATAATAAAGTATTTTCTGTTAATTGACACTTCCTTTCTGAAACTAAACAAACAAAAAATATTCCTGAAGATGAGAAGTAAGAACATATTTGTAATCTTGATGACAAAGTCCTTCAGTGACATGATTATAACTGTTGCCTCCATGAAGGATTTAGGATGAGTGAAATAGTGAAACACAGATAACCTGGTTTTGGGTCTCAATTATTGCATTTTCTGAAAATTCATTATGTGCACTGACCATTGTTAGGCACTCACTGTAGGTTTATTTTGAGTAAACTTGCAGTGACTTCTTTGAGGCTGGCTTATACTGATAATTTCTAGAATGTGATGCTGTGCCAAGAGAACACTGCACTGTTTTCTGTATTGCCTTTTGCTTAGATTCCCATAATGTCCTTGCAGCTATGCCAGTAACTTGAAAGAGAACTAAAGGATCCACTATCATAGAAGGACTTCTTGCTCTGCTGTGTCAGACTTTCAAATGATTTCTGACTTTGATTTGTAACACTCCAGTGCGATCACAAATTTTTGCAAAGAAGTTTTTTTTAATAAAAGCTTTGGAAATTATCAAAGAAAAAAAGAGCTCTTTTGAATTAAAGAAAGAAAACTTCCACACTGACTTTTATGATGAGAAATACATTTGAGGAAAACAAGAAATTAGATTGTTCAAAATTCAAACACTTTCAAAAGCTCTAGACATCCAGCGCGCAATGGTAATATAGAGTACCAATTTTTGCCACCAAGACTCAAGTTATACCAGATTCATTTTTCTCTCATAAAGTTAAAAAAAAGAAGGAAAAATGAAAAGATGCCTATTTTTCAAGGTTTAAATAACCTTATATGTTTTCTTTCAAAAAGAACAACTTGTTCAAAAGTGTCTGTTTTAGTTTTGAAAGTTTCAGATTTTGAAATGTTTATGAATTTCAAAAAATGACTTTTACATTTTTGAATTTTTAAATACATCCAAAATCATGATGGGATCTGTTCAAACCCAACAAAGGCTGTGACTTGGTTTCTTCTGAGTATTCTTCAGAGCTGTTTTGACATGTGAAGAATCCAAATGCCTAGAAATACAATACAAAGCAGTGATAGTTCATGCTGTTTTGTCATCTGTGCAGAAATAAGCATTGAATGAATAGCCTTTGTACTGTCAGAAGTGTTGTACCAGCACTGGCAACTTTGTTGATTTTGGAAACCTACTGTTTTCTCATCTGTGCTTGGTGACTTTTTAAGTTCCAGTAATATTTGCTTGTTAATGAATCAGACTTTGTTCAAGGCATTCTTGGCTATTGATTTTGCATAAGTCAATAGTTTTTATTGATAAACCATTAAGAACAGAGTATGGTATTCTGCTGGGTTCAATTTAAGACCAGAAAAGACATACTGCAATTAACAAGCTAGGACTGCCTAGCTTTCAATTCCTGGCTCTGCCACTTTGTAGCTGGGTAACTTTGGGTAGGGGCTTCCCAGGTGCCTTAGTGGTAAACAATCTGCCTACTGATGCAGGAGACACAGGAGACAAGGGTTATATCCCTGGATCAGGAAGATGCCCTGGAGGAAGAAATGGCAACCCACTACAATATTCTTGCCTGAAAAATCCCATGGACAGAGAAGCCTGGTGGGCTACAGTTCATGGGGTTAACTGAGCGACTGAGCACACAACTTTGGGTAATTTGTTTGACTTCCTGTGCCTCAGTTTCCTCATTTATAAAACAAGACTAATTATAGAAAGTACTTCAAAGGGCGTTTGATGATTAAATGAGTTAATGCAAGTAAAGGGCTTAGAACCTGTGGCATTTAGTAAGACCCCTAGCTACTATTAAGGTAAATATTTAAAGTTTCATTTTAGTGGGCATGGTAGATGTGTGAGTGATTCATAAAAACAAAACAAATTGACCACAGAGGAAATGATATTGATCAGGAGTTAGAGCTCTGTGCTGTATCCTACTTCTGTTGTTGCTTTGAAATATCCTAGATTCTGTCTGATAAATGAATATCACAATACTTGCCCAATGCCTCGCTTGCTTGATAAGGGAATCAAATGAAATAACATATACTTTCTACATGAAGTCTTCCCAAAATTTTAGCCAAAATTAATTGTTCCTTCTTGGGCACTCCCTAAGCTTTCGACTTGTATTTTTATCATGACACATAACACACTAAGTCTTAATCAATTGTTTATATGCTTCTTTCACCAACTCGATAAGGTCTTGGTGGTGGAGACACTGTCTTACTTTTAAAAGGTTATCTAGCATCGTGACTTGAACATAATAGATACATGATAAGTGTTTATTAAAAAGGGCTTGACAAGGATACCTTGCCAAGTCAACAGAATTATTATTATTACTATTATGGTTATAGTAACTACCATTATATGTAACTTTACAGGGTATAATTACAGGGGTTGTTGGTGTGAATTCTAGTGGTAGAGTTGGGTGGGGTCTGAATGGAGCAACCCATACAGAGATTCATTTACATAAATTCTAGCTTCATATATTTTTGTTTTCTCTCTGTGTTATTCCCTTACTCTAAAATCCACACATTAATGCAGCAAGCATTTTTCTAGCTTTTAATTAGGTCAGACGTGAAATAATTATCATGGAATCTGCAAAAAGCCTTCTAATCCTCCCATGCTGTTACCATATGACAAATGAGGCTTATAGAAGTAACCAATTAGGGTCTTGTCTAAATTTCAGCTAGAACTTGGGTATTTATTTATTTATTCATCTATTCTTTAAAAAGACACTTCAATGTGTTTTTGCTAAGTGCTGGATTTGCTAGACACTGGACAAGGGTAGTGAGGACCCACATTATTCAGGACTATTTTGCATGGATAAACAGGAATCTCAATTAAGAGGGGAAAAAGAAATCAAAGACTGTGGTCTTTCTAAATGAACTTGAAAATGGAGCTGGAGATCTTTAATCTTCAGGTGATTTTCTCAGGTGGCACAGTAGTAAAAGAATCCACCTGCTAATGCAGGAGAGGCAAGAGACACGGGTTTGATCCCTGGGTTGGGAAGATCCCCTGGAGGAGAGCATGGGAACCCACTCCAGTATTCTAGCCTGGAAAATTCCATGGATAGAGAAATCTGGCAGGCTACAGTCCAGGGGGTCACAAAGAATTGGACATGATTGAGCACACAACCCTTGGTAACGTATCAGGTGATTTTCTCTCCTTATAGTATTTGGATTTATCAACTTGAATGAATGTAGTGGTCATATTAGGGTATATCCATTGCACTGATGGAAAATCTACATTTAAAACATAAGGGGCTTACTCTTAGTAGAATTTCACTCTAAGACAAAGGCACAAAGAGAACGGTGGTTGGGCCACTAGAAACCGTGCCAAGAATTTTCAAGACTGAATTGGGCAAGTAATCTAACTTCGTTAGCCTATCTGTGAAACTAGGATAATGGACTGTACCTAGATTTACTTGGAGAATCAGATTTACAGACTCAGGAAGAAACTACGCTGTCTTTGCAATTTTGTGGATGAATCAATTTGGTGTCCATAGATACTATTCCAGGTATAGTGAAAAATACAAATCAAAATAAGTTATTTTCTCTCTTGAATTTCACTAGAGTGACCCAGTGACCACAATTCTGGAGTGTAAGGAATGGGGAGCACTGGTGAAATACCTGTTTCTTTATCTGATTTTGAATGTGCGATAGATGGATAATTCTCATCAATTTATGGTGTTTCAAATGTATACTTAAAGTATAAAGTTTTTAATGAGATATGTGCCTTTATTTTCCATATCTTGTTTGTAAATCTCTGCAATCACCCCATGTATTTAATTTAAAACAAAAATATTTTAAAATTGAGAAGCTAGGCATGCAATTTCTTTCAACACACAGAGCTTACAAATTTGCATCAAAATAAAAAAAAATCAAGACTGCTTAATTGAAACCTTGACACCATCAACCTCTTTAATTACGTGTTAAAGAGACAGGCATCCTGGAGATAAGCAACTTAAAATCAGTGTGCATTTTGAGTGTTTCTGGGGTGTGTACATATGTAATTCCCAGAAGGGGAAAAAAAAGAGGTGCTTTCATAGAAAAGAAAGAGATGATTTAAAATTTCTCTATTCCTGAATTTCTTCACACTTAAACAGGAAGAGGGCAAATTTTTCTTTTTGGAAGAAGAATGCAGAATAGAAATTTAGGATGGGAACGTTTCATCTCTTTGCGAGGTCTTAATTTCAAGGAATGCTCTCTGGAGACAACAAAGATTTTTTAAAATACTAATTGCTACTTAGAAAACAGTTCTCAGGATTGACTACTGATTGCTTGGATATATTCTATACACCTTACTGAGTATATGGGGGAGGAGCAGGATTTTTTCCTCTCCTTCTCCAGAGTATATAAATTTTGCAGAAAAATGACTCCTTTTCTTTATGTCTTAATTCTGTCTTCGCTCTTCTGCGCCTATTCCCAATTTCTTTTGCTAATGTGGAACCCAGCAGCTCTTTGTTCTCATTGTATCTGTTGTCTCCCTTTGTGTTGCAAGGATACTGCTCTCTGCATCTGCCACTGAGCATGCGGAAAATCCTTCCATAGATTCTTTACTTTAGGACTTTCAGTAGAATTACTCCACTTCTCCAGGTTTTAGTAATAACCAGAATATCTAGACGCTAGACGGAAACTTGGAAAGGTGATGGGTGATACAGGTGGTTCCGGTGGTCTAGCAAGCTGGGACGCTTGGTAGGAAGACTCAGGGAACCAATTACACATATTTATCTGATTTACGGAAGATCTCACCAAACAAGTGAAATGGAGATCACCCTCCCTACACACAGAAGTTGGAGATATAAATGGGCAACTGACAAGACACAAGTGTTTCTGAGCAGGAAGGCACAGAGCTGTATCTGTCATAAAACCAACAGATACAATATGGGAGCAGTTCCAGAGGGATGTGGTACATGGTCACGCAGACTGGTATGGAAAAGTCCCAGAGCTTCACTAGACAGTGTATCATCTGAGGATGAGAGCCAGTTGTGCGGAAGTGTCTTATAATAAAGCCCTCAGACTTTTCTCCGTGTTAAACACCCCCAATTGCTACGTCAATATTAATGGAATGAAACTTGACTCAATTCTTCTGCTTAAGAACCCTTCCCCAACCCCGTTTAAAAGCAGATCTATCAATAATTTCCGGAAGATGGAAGAAAAGGCAGTTCGCAGGAGAGACAGGGGTACCCGGGTCAGAGTTCCTAGGTTTTCTGCTTTTCTTCCCCACCCCCACCCCAGCAAGACCCAAGAGCTTGTAAATTATTTAACAGATGGAACATCATTCAATTTTACTAATGTTTCTCCCACAATGATTTTTTTGTCTGTTTTGTTCACTTGAATGCTTGGCCAACTCTTAGAACGGTATCTGGCGCAGGGTTAGGAGCTCAAAGATCTTTTGTTTAATCAATGTATGATTATATACATGGTATAAAAATACTCTTTTTCGTGTTAAACATTGGTGGTAGTAGAACAGTTCAAATCAGACGACTTTAGAATAAGCTGGACACTTGGCTCTTTACCAACTGGTCACTCTCCCCCTCTTAGTGAGAGGGCGATTTCCTTTCTCCTGGACTCTTCGCTCTCTCACCACTCTGTTTTTGCATTACCAATTAGGGGCTTAACAGCATCATCTCAAAGCCTTTCCGCTCCACGTTTTTACTTTTTGGTACTCAACGTTCCCTGGCCTTTTGAATTTCGATTGGTTTAACCAGCTAGTGGCTAGTAGATGCTGTCGTTCAGCACAAGCGCTCTGGCAAAAGACCAAACCTGCGGGCATTCTCTGTACCCCGCCAAGGCAGGCACCTGCAGCGCC
>NW_011494926.1:5062760-5063121 GCF_000754665.1 Bison bison bison | reverse complement strand
GAGCAGCTCGGCGGCGACTGCTTCGGCGGGAGGCTGGGCCCGGGTGCTGATGCGAATCGCCCGCTCGGCCTCCGCCTAGCGTGGTCGGCAGTCCGGGCCGGGGCGGTAGGGAAGGAGCCGTAGCTTCTCCCTGCGGCGCGAGGAGCCGGTGCTTCGGCACGCCCCCACCCCCTCCCCGGGTGTCCGAGGCGCTCTCTGGGCCCACGATGATGGCGGAGCAGGTGAAATGCGCTTCGGCGGGGGGCGGCTCCGGAGCGGGCTCCGGGCAGGTGGTGAACACCGAGCTGGAGGTGAAGAAGCTGAAGGAGCTGGTGCGCATGCTGGAGAAGCAAAACGAGCAGCTGCGTAGCCAGACGGCCAC
>NW_011494926.1:5050975-5062286 GCF_000754665.1 Bison bison bison | reverse complement strand
ACCACAGCCATCGTCCGTAGACGGGATGACCAGGCAGATGCTGAGCTGGGCGATAAGCAGAGGCTGTTGAACCAGGGTGGAAACCTATTTTCTCATAGTTCAGGCTGATCCATCAACAGGCTGACCCGTTGTCTGGGGATGAGCTAGCTGGTCCTTTTCATCTTCTTGTTTTGTCTTTGCTGATGATTGGGTACCAAAGCTCCTCGTTAGCGTTAACTGCAAAATCCACGCTGTCTTTTTGTCACTCGGTCCTGCTTTTTTTTTTTTCTTCAGTCTTTTGGGGGATGGGTAGGGGTTGGCCTCTATCTGCGCTGTTACTGTTCTGTCCTCCCAAACCAAGACTGGGGGCAGCATTGGCGTGCTGTCCCTACCTCCTTGGTACCCTGAGCCACCTAGTGATGGCTCTCTCTTGAAGAGGTTCGTTCTGTCTGTTGATTGTCTTCATTCGCTGCGTCTTTGATAGCTTCTCACTTCAGAGACTGACTTGCTTTTCGCAGTGTGCTGAACTCACTGGCTTTCCTATCAGTAAGGGTGATAAGAAAAAAAAAGCTTTTCGGGGAATGGTGTGAGCAGCTTGAAGGCACTCTGTTACCTAGGACCCGAGGAACTTGCTTAAAAAAATAAATTCGTGATTGAAGAAAAGTGAGCTTAGAGAAGCTGCTTTTATTTATTTATTTTTTAGGAACTACAAGTTATCAGAAAACTTGAGGCTGGCAGCCCTTATTCGGTTGAAATCTGTTAGCTCTATTTTCACAGATCAGTGGGTGCCTGGGGGCGGTAGTGGTTGTAGTTCTGATTTCTTTATTTGTAATGGTGCTTGCTCATGGAGTAGTCACTTCATGCCTTTAGGTTGGTTCACGTTGTCCTTGGTCACTAGAGGCAGTGTGATGTGGTCAGATGAGTAGATCCTTCAGATCAGGTGGGACTTAGGTTCAGGCCTGGTGAATGAACAGCATTCACGTCTACTTAGCAGTGGCCTGAAGAATAGTTGTAGTCCTTTTCTCTATAATCTCAGGTCCTCTTCCTGTCTTCAGGCTGGGTTTTCCTCACTTTCTTTGTGTTTCTGTTCCATGATTGCTCAGGAGGGAATGAGAGATGGTTGCTCGGGAGGGAATGAGAGATGGAGAACCTTTTTGGTTCCTTTTTTTCGCACTCTTACGGTGAGAACTGTGACTGTAAGGTTCACTAATTGACTTGATTCTGAGAGTCAAAATACTTGGAGCTCTTTCTATAAATAGGGGTAGTCATCCTCCTGATTACGTTCAGGCAGCTGGGCAGGAGGCACACAGGTTGTAAATATTGAAGCCACTCACTGCTTTCTGGAACTTTAACCATTTCATTTTTGTAAAGTCCAGGCTGTATTGTAACTTCAAATTCAGCCTGAATATGGCACCAGAAAATGCCCTCATGGTGGTTCTTAAGGTAGTTCCTAGTAACTGTAAACCCTTCTCGCCACTTTCAAATTATTTTAGATTGATTTAGTCCCCACTTGGCCTTTTCTGGAGATGTGTGCTTAAATAATAGAAGGAAACTTACTGTATTTTGGATGGGGATCGATCCTGTGCTTTAAAACTGTTAGCATTTTAAAACTTATTATGATATACTTACTATTTTACAAGTGTATTAGATTTACTAGCACATATGTTGTGAATATAATTGTAATATTTTCTTTTATTAAATGGATTTCAACTATATTTTGTTATCCTCCAACTGTTGCTAGTATTTTGATACCTAGGGTTTCCTTTTGTAGTTAAATTTTTGTCAAAACAGCATTAAAGTAACTTAAAAAATCACCTACGTAATGAGATTAGCCAATCAGCACTTGAGATGATTTGAAGCAAATCTAACCAGGTTTGAGTTGTAGCAGGATTTACTAATTTCACTCATCAAGTATATAGGTGAATGAATAAATCAGTGCCTTGACACTTTACGGATGTTTCTACAGACCAATGGGACACTGTTTAGAGTATCTTCTTCAGAACAAACCAGGGTTAGAATCCCAAATGGAAAAACAGGGAGGGGTTGTTAATCTTAGTGGGATGGACTTAAATTTTTTTTAAAGTCCCCTGATTTATAGAAAATCATAGCATTTTTATACATTGAGATTTTTGTATTGCAGTACTTGGTTTATTGCTGAACAAGCAGTCAACGGGATTTACTTTTCAAAACTAAGCCCACTTGTTGATGCTTGAAGAGTTCTCTGATGTTCCTTCATCCCCATAAACCTCATCTCCCACCCTGGTGACGTCATTTGGCTTCCATGATGTGTTTGCAGGAGAGCAGCTTCACTTCCCACCCCTATTTATTAAGAAACACTTAAAGCTGACAAAATATGTACATGATTATTTTTTAAAAAATTTTAAAATTTTACATATTCATGGTAAAAGACAAAACACAGAAGTGAATATAAAGTCACAAAGGTCTTCCCTTTTGTCCTTAATTTACTACTGTGACTGAGGCAACCTTGTTAACCTTCAAGATAATTATACAAATTAACATGCAAATGTACACATCAGTACTTTTACACTTAGCTTTCATTGTATGTATCTTGCCAGTCTGTCCCCCTGTGCCAACAGTTGGATCATTTTTTCCCTGCAAACTTTAAACTTTTTATTTTGTATTGGATTATAGCCGATTAACATTTTGTGGTAGTTTCAGGTATAGAGTGAAGGGGCTCTGCCAAACATATACAGGGATCCTTTCTCCCCCAAACCCACTTCCTATCCAGGCTGACACATAACATTGAGTAGAGTTCTATGTCTTATACAACAGGCTCTTGTTGGTTATCCATTTTGAATGTAGCAGTGTGTACATGACCTTCCCAAACTCCCTAACTATCCCTTTGTCCCCGCAATCATAAGTTGGTTTTCTAAGTCTATAAGTCTCTTCCTGTTTTGTAAGTTCATTTGTATCTTTTCTTTTTAGATTCGTTATTAAAGTAACACTGTTAAGGAATAAATTACTGTTAACTTTTATTACCTACAATTTTTCATGCATTTTTATCATGACTTTATCCTAATGGGTTAAACAAATTGATTATTTAGAATAGTACTTCCTGCTTAAATGTCATAGAGAAAGTTCAGGAAAGAAAGTTCGCAAATGTAGGTTAATCATTGAACATTTTAGAAGTTCTTTTATGCAAGGCTACTTCAAATAAAATCTTCGAATATAACTGTTCATCTTCTGTTACAACCTAGGCAAAATTTGGCTCAAGAGAAAACAGTGAATAACAGAATAACATTTGCTTGGTGATAGTTTATTAATCAGTCAGATCTCATAGGCCTTTTTTCCCAAACAAGTTATTTAACCTAAAAGCATCTTCTGATTAAAAAAAATTGGATGTAAGAACGATGTGTTCTGCTTTTTGTTTTGAAGAAAAGCTTTGAAACAAAACAATTGTCTCATTTCTTCAAATTCTTATCTTGGTTGAATTTTAAAGTGTTTAACTTTGCCTCAGTATAGTCTGGTTATTTTAGCACAGTTCTGCTAGAATTAAATGTGTGAAAATTGAGTTGGTGGTTTCAGAATCTTAAGTCCAGTTATTACAATTCTATAGTAAACTTTACATCCTGCTCTGCTGTTGATGCCATCATATTACGAACTTGACAGCCTCAGCTCTCCAGGAGACCACAGACTAGAAAGTATAGCAGAGAAACTGATCATCAGCAGCAAATTAAAAGCTCAAAAGGACTAAAGTCCCAGTTCACGCATGAATGATTTGCTGGTCTGTACAGAAGAATGTTTTAAAGGGCTCTGTCCCAGTGTCACCAGGCTAAAAAGGACCAGGGTCCTTCTTAGGACCAGGAGAGGGAATCAGACTGGTATGAAGTGCCCATGGGAACAGTAAGTCATTAAGTGCATACTGGACCTTTCTCTGACCTATTTCAGTGTTAAGGGACTGAAGCTCCAAGGAGAAATAACTTATGTGAACCTCTTCAGTTATTTACTGAAAGAATTGACTAAAAATCAGGTTATGTGGATTCAAAAGCATTTATACCATTGATTATTTTTTTTTTCCTCCAGGCATGGTTGTGACCCATTAGTAGGCTCCAAAGTCCATTTCATGGACTGACCTGTATTATTTTTTAATGAAGTGCAATAGACTATAAAATTAGGATCAGAGTGCCTGTATCTTATAATGCAAACATGGGTTGATTAAACTTATTTCAGTTTTATGTGTATATGTCCTATGTTGAAATAGTAAGTGCACTTGTGCATTATGGCTAAAGTTAGAATTTTCTAACTCCAAGTTTTTCTGTTTTAAAGCAAAATGGATTTGGAAAAACAAGTAGAAGAGCACAGTTCCGTGAGGATAGTGTAGCGCTGGGGCATCTCAGGGCCTGCACACCTCAACCAGAGGACGAGCGTATTCAGACAATGCCAAGATTAAAACATGCCAGCTGATATAAAATATAACCATATAAGGAAGCATTTATTTTAGTGGAGTAGCAATTAGCAGAGTATTGGGGTTTATGTAAAAGGGATGTGGCAGGGATTTTAACTTGCTCAGTTGGGAAGGACAGGGGAAAAGTTCTTAATGATACAAGGGTAAAATGGTGGAAAATACAAATTACGGAAAGCTTAGTGAATGAGATATTCATCCTCCTTGTATACCATCAGGGCCCTGGACAGCTGGCTAAAATCATTGCCAGTTTTGCATCAAAGTTGTTGAACACCTTGTGCTATACATATGGCACAGCTAAATTAGACCACCTAAACTGTTTTGGTTTTTTTTTTATAATTGATTTTCAGTGAAAAGACCAGAGGGTACTTCACTTTCTGACAATGCTAATTGAAAATACGCAGTGTTTTCTCAGAGCAAGGGGAGTTGACTGAAGTCTCTGCTGATGTGCCTTCTTAAATGAATAACTTTGAAAACCCTGCAGGGAGAGGTTGAAATAGAGTTTAGATCTAAATGTGGAGGGAGAGGGAGTGTCTGCTTTAGGACCCTTCAATAACTAAAATTTAGACTTGATGTATCCTTTTAAATAGTTTAGTGGGGGTAGATTTCTGACCGGCTTAACCCTAGCAGGTGCTACTGAATCTAAGCTGACTAAAGATTGATTGATTGTGCTAATCAGCTACCGTGTTTTACCTTTGCTTAATATAAAACTTCTAGTGATTGAAGCCTCTTAAAATGGCTTATCTGAAAATTGACACATTTTCCTTTTCCGTGACAGGTCTGTGATATGCATGTAATTGTTTTGCAGTAACATTTATTTTTGATTATCTGCAAAAAGGTTGTTTTTAGAACCAAACGTTGAGATTAGCCAAGACAATTTTTCTAGACATTCTGAAATACATTTGAAGCATTAAGGGTTATTATGGTAGACTTTGAATATTCCTTTTGGAAGATTTGAAGAGAGGGGAAGGAAAATTAGAGTGTGACGTTTAAATGATAGCTTTTCTAATATTTGTAGGATCCTCAAGTGTTAGACTAAGGCTTTTTAGATATTCTTGCCAGATTCTAACATACCATCAATGAAACAGTACAAGGTGAAAGAGCAATTGGTAGGAGGTATGTTGTATTAACAGTGGCAAATTAGGATATTGTAAATATTGCTGGCATTGTAATGATGAGGTGAACTTTGTGACTTCTTAGAAGATAAGAGCCATTTACGAGAAACACAGGTTTTACCTTGCTTATGTAATTTTGGAGACATACTCAGGGAGTTTGTAACCACATGGTCTTCATAACTAATTGCCCTTTACTTCCTTTTAAATCCAGTTCTAGGCCTAGCCAGAGACGTAGTAGGGCTCAAAACTATCCTGGAAACTTTGTTTTAGAGGCTGACTTAAAAATGATCCTTTGTCTTCATGCCATATATTTTCATAGTGCTTCTAAAGTTCTGTCAAAGTAATACAATAAATAGGATGTAAATAATACAAAAAAACGCATCTATACAGAGACCTATTACAGAAAGCAACTGTCTGCTACCCCTGAGTCTTCCATATAGATACTGCTGTGTACTCCCTTAGCAGTTTCTTCATTCTTTATTTCTAAGGTCTTTATACCACATGATCTTAAAAATCTATAGACTTGTTTTAGAAAATAAAGACTAAGCACTCTTCCCTTCATCCGCCATATGTTCTTCCCTTTCTCATAAGAGTTTTCATAGTTTCTTCCCTTAAATTGTTAGTTATTACTGTTACTAGCTGAGCCCTGTTAATTGTATGTTACATTCATTTTCTCCAATCTCTTTGTTCTTCCCAAGAGTTAGTAACAGCCTCTCTGTTTTCTTTTCACTTTCTTTAATCCCTTGTTACTAATTATTTGTCTAAACGTGCTCCTGGAGTCATAAAGTTTCTCAAGAAGGTCAAAAATATTTGATGATACCTTAAATCTGTTTTTAAAAATTTACTTTGCGGTGGCATCCCTTCTAGAACCCTTAATTCCATCACTCCATCCTTTACTGCCGGCTCCTTAGACTAGATGCACAGTGCTCTTGTCATTGGTAACTCCTTCGGTTTCTTGGTAGTATTGATCTCCTGTTTCATAAACCTTTGTCTCAGAATTTCATTTATTCTTGTGGGTGGGGTGCAGTCTCAGTAGCTTTCTGAGGACATGCACGAGAAGGACTTTGAAATCTTGTGTATTTGACAATGTCCGTATTCTGTTCTCATGCAAGATTCATAGTTGGGCTGGCTATAAAAGTCTAAGTCAGTTATTTTTCCTCATGTGTAAGGGCCCTGTTCCATGGTTTCAGTTTTTATTGTTTTACAGCTGTTGAAGCCACTGTGATTTGGACGGTGAATTCTTTGTGACTTTTTCTTTGGTTTTCTTTCTTTACTCCTAAGGCTCTTAAGTGTCATTGTGTACCTTGTATGGGTCTGTCTCCTCACTGGTCGCACTGGGCATTTGTGGGCGCCTTCAGTCTAGAACTTGATGGCCTGCCTTCAACTTTGGAAAATTTTTGGCCTTTACAAAACCTTTCTTCACTTTCATGTTGTTTAGAACTTAAAACAGTCAGATGGGCCCTGCCTGGTACAATTTTAATTTTCTTATCCCTCTCCTCCTGTTGTTAATCTTTGTGTTTTGCTCCTGGAAGACTTCCTCAACTGGATCTTTCAAGCTCACTTATTGAATGTTTTGTTTCTTCTATTAACAGTTGAAAAGTTTCATTTGCCAAGAAAGAAGTAACTGCTTCTTTGTAAATATCCTGGTTTTGTCTTGTGAATACATTTTTTTCTCAGTTGATGTCAGTTATAATCATCTTGGACTTTTCATCTGTTACCTGCATTGTTTTTCTCTTTAGTTCTTTTTTCCCCTTCTACTTCTAGTCTCATGGTTTTACTTAAAAGGAATATTCCATGTATCTGATGTCTTTTGTTGTCTCTTCATACCCAAAGGTGGTATTGAAATTGATCTGTCAAGGCTCTGTGTGGATGGAGCTCTTTGGCTGACTTTACTAGACATGGGGTAGGTGGTCAGTTGAGGTTTCATTACCACTAGGTCTTCTCTCGGGTTCATCTGGGTCTCCAAACATAAACTTTCTGTACTCCTGGGAGATAGAAGGCAGTCAGCTTTAGGAATGTAAAGGGGAAAACAGGGCAAGTTAGCAAGAAGATTCAGAGAAGGCAATGGCACCCCACTCCAGCACTCTTGCCTGGAGAATCCCATGGATGGGGGAGCCTGGTGGGCTGCCGTCTATGGGGTCGCACAGAGTTGAATACGACTGAAGTGACTTAGCAGTAGCAGCAGCAGCAAGAAGATTTTCAATTAGTCCCTCTGGTTCAGTGAGGTGCTTCCTCTCTCTTTCAGCTAGGTTTGGTGTGCCTGAAGTCAGTTTCTCTGGGTCACCCTTAGCCACATAGTAAGCCTCTGGTCTTAGGCGGTGGTGGAGGAGTGGTGGGACTTGCGTATGCAGTAGAGAAGGTGATCTGAGGTCCCAGTTATTCCTTATGCAGACTTTCAAGTGAATTCTTTGCTTTCAGTCACAGGCTCACCTCCATAGTCTATGAACTGCAGGATAGGGGTGAGACGTAGTAGCAGAAAGCATGAATGGACAACGGAAGATGAAAGAGATAACTCCCTGTACGTGACCATGGCGGAGCGGGTCCCAGAGCAGTCGCAAATGCCTCTGGGACATGAGTGCTGCTTTTCAATGTGCTGTAAGGCCATGTGGTCAAATGAGAGAACCAGATTACGTGGGCATGGAGAAATTAAGGACGTCTTTCTAAGGGGATCCCCTGCAAGTGAAAAGCAAAACACGCTACCAAAAAAACCCCCAGAATGGTGGGAGTGTGTGAAATCCCTAGGCAGGCTGGTTGGTGGAGGTTTCTAGCGGCAGGAGGAAGGAACAGTTGTCCCGGGAGATGCTGGAGGTGATTTGCAGAGACGCATTTCACATGGGCGCTGAGATAGGTTCGTAAACAAGCCAAGGCTCAGACAGTGCATGAACTTGTGTGTGTATTAAGCAGTGAGGAAATTTTATTAAAAGAAACTGAAATATAAAGAAGTTGCATGGTGACTAGTGTTGTGGCTCATGTCTGTGGGGGCTGTGGCACCTGCCTGATAGATGGCAGCTCCGGGCTCACTGAAGGACAGGATGCAGTCAGCTGCTTATTGTCTTGTGACATTTTTAATAAAGATTCATTACTCTGTAAGTGAACTGTGAAGTGCATATATTTAAAATGTACTATTTTGTATATATTGACGTATGTGTAATCCATAAAGCTATCACCACAGTCAAGATACTGAATATATTCCAGCACTCCAAACTTCCTTGTGGCCCCTTGTATTTCATTCTCTCCTGATCCTGACCACCTCCAACTCAGCCACTGGTCTGTTTTCTGTCAGTCGAGGTTAGTTTGCATTTTCTGCACTTCTTTATCAGTGAAATCACAGAGCATGTCCTTTTTTTGTTTGGTCTGGCTTCTTTAAATCAAGGTATGACAAGTCCCCTCTTTCTGAGAGTGCATTTGTAAGTCCAGCAGTTAGCCTGGGTGCTCAGCTAACACAATTGGCTATATAGTACTGTGCTGTAATAGGTTTATAATACTTTTAACACAAACACAAATAATGTTAATACATAAAAAACAAAAGACACTTTTAAACTTTCAGTAGAGTACCTTAAAGTACAGTAGTACAGTACAGCGGCTCTACCGTTGTTTTGCCTTGCTTCACTCTGTTATTTTCACTTTTGTTTCCATTGTTATTGCTTGTCACTTCTTAGTGGTACCCACTACATCACTGCTGCTTTTCCACTTGCTTACATACATCATGGGTTTAAAGATAGTGTCCTCTATACAGTCCTACGCAGTAAAGTACACAAAAGACCAACCGATTATAGAGGATGCACGCACGTTCACGGACAGCGTATGCCAGTCACGTGAACCATTACAACGTAACGTGATTAGTTGGATACGAATGCATGTTTGCAGCTTTGAAAGTTTGTGATTTGAAGGTTCTGATGTAGGGGACTTTATTTAATTATTTTGAAATTCATGTGTTATATGAATCACTAGTTTATTTCTTTTTATTGTGAGGGTTTTAGATGATAGGGACACAATAATGGTTTGTCTTATCTGTTTATCTTTTTATGAACATTGAGGTTTTCAGTTTGGGGCTATTAAGTCTTTGTGTGGACACACAGCATTTGTGTCTTTCTGGTAAATACTTTATGATTTTTGAGTGGCTGGATCAGAGAGTAGGTGTATGTTAATTTTTAAAAGAAGCTGGCAGAATCTTTTCCAAAGTGGTTGTGCCATTTTATATTTCCACTGGCAGTGTAGCAGAGTTTCGTTTGCACCAGATTGTCACCAAGGCTTGCTATGGCTAGTCTTCTCCTTAGGCATTCTAATAGCTGTGTAGCAGTGTCTCACTGGGGCTCTCATTTTTCCCTAATGAGTAATGGTGAGCATCTTTTCAACATCTGTTTGCCATCCATTGATCTTTGATGAAATGTCTGTTTAAATCTTTTGTTAATTTTTTAAAAACTGGGTTGCTTATTGAGTTTGTAGAATTTCATATGTATTCCCCTTATAAGTTCTTTTATCTGATAAATGATTTGTAAGTGTTTTCTCCCAATCCATGGTTAGTGATTCATTCTCTTAATAGTCTGTTTCAAAGAGCAGAGAGACTTGTTAGTTTTGGTGAAGTCCAGTTTTTTCTTTTTTTTTTTCTTTTCTAGATCATGCTTTCAATCTAAAAAATGTATCTAAGTAATACTTGCCAACCCAAAGACAGCAGGACTTTCATCTATGGTTTCTTCTAAAAGTTTTACAGTTTAGGTTTCACGTTTTTGTGATCTGTTTTGAGTTAACTTTGGATATTGTGTCAAGTATGGATCAAGGCTCACTTTTTGCATGTATTTGTTCCAGCACCGTTCGTTCAAAACACTGCCTCTTGTTCATTGAATTGTCTTTGTAGTTTGTCAAAAATCAGTTTTCCATGTATCTGTATTTCTATTTATGGACCATCTGGTTTTCCATTGATCTATTTATCCTCGTGCCGTCCTATTGATAAATTGTCTTCATTACTGTAGTCTTATGATAAGTCTTAATTAGTTAGCAGTAGCTCTCCGAATTCATTGTCTTGGCTATTCTAGGATCTTTGCACTTACATATGAATTTTAGAATCAGCTTTTTACAAAAAGCCTGCTGAGATTTTGATTGGAATTTTGTTAAATGGATCAATTTAGGGCTAAGTGACATCTTCACAATATTTAGTTCTCTGACCCATGGACATGGCCTGTCTATATATGTATCTTTTAAAATTTCTCTCAGGACGATTATTATAGTTTTCAAGGAAAAGGTCTTGGCATCTTTCATCAGATTTATCCTTAGGCATCTTGTGGGTTTTTTTTATGCTATTGTAAATGGAAGTGAAATCTCAAAAATACTGATTGTTAGTAATTTTCTTTTTTTTTAGTTGCTCTTTTCTTTTGTACTTTGATCTGGTGTTCTATACTTCTGCTGCTAAGCTCACTTATTCTAGTATTTTTTTTTGTATATTCTGGGCTTCACTGATAGCTCAGTTGGTAAAGAATCCACCTGCAATGCAGGAGACCCTGGTTCAACTCCTGGGTCAGGAGGATCCCGTGGAGAAGGGATAGGCTACCCACTCCAGTATTCTTGGGCTTTCCTGGTGGTTCAGCTGGTAAAGAATCTGCCTGCAATGCAGGATACCTGGGTTCAATCCCTGGGTTGGTAAGATCCCCTGGAGAAGGGAAAGGCTACCCACTTCAGTATTCTGGCCTGGAGTATTCCGTGGACTGTACGGTCCATGGAGTTGCAAAGAGTTGGACTTGACTAAGCAACTTTCACTTCACTTTATTTATTCCTCAGTGTTTTACATAGATGACCATGT
>NW_011494926.1:5045212-5050816 GCF_000754665.1 Bison bison bison | reverse complement strand
CAGGTCCAACTCTGTGCAACCCCATGAATTGCAGCACACCAGGCCTCCCTGTCAATCACCATCTCCCGGAGTTCACTCAGACTCACATCCATCGAGTTGGTGATGCCATCCAGCCATCTCATCCTCTGTCGTCCCCTTTTCCTCCTGCCCCCAATCCCTCCCAGCATCAGAGTCTTTTCCAATGAGTCAACTCTTTGCATGAGGTGGCCAAAGTACTGGAGTTTCAGCTTTCACCGTTAAGGAGCCTTTTTTGGTGGTCGTTTAGTTTCGAAATCGTGTCTACTCTTGCAACCCCATGGACTTGTAGCCTGCCAGGCTCCTTTGTCCATGGGATTCTCCAGGCAAGAATACTGGAGTGGGTTGCCATTTCCTTCTCCAAGCTTTTTTTGTAGATGTCTTTAATAAGACTGATGATGTTTCCTCCTGTTTCCAATTTACTGAGTTTTTATCAGGAATGGATGTCATATGTTTTTCTTTGTATTTTGAGATTATCATATGGTTTTCCTATTTTAGTATATGTGGTAAGTTACACTGATATTTGAATGTTAAGCCAACCTTTCATTCATGGGATAAATCTCACTTAGTAATGATGTATTCCTTTTACATATGGTTGTACTGAATTCGCTAAAACATTTAGACCTGTTGGTTCTGTGTTCATAAGGGTCTTCAGTTTCCTACCTTGTGATGTCTGTATCTGGTTTGGGTATCAGGTTTCATGGCTGTGCTGGTCTCAGACTGTTAGCATGTGGGGTTCTCTTCTATTATTTTGAAAGAATTTGTGAAGAATTGTTGTTCCTCAAATACTTGGTAGAATTAGATAATGAAATGTTCTGGGCCTTGGCTTTTCTTTGTGGGTAGGTTTTGTTTGTCTTTGTATTATTCTTCTAACGTGTATTTATTTTTAAAGTGCACATGTTGTAGGAAACATAATTGCATCTCTTGTGACCCCTTTAAACATGAGGAGAAACTTGCTCGCATGCCCATCAAAGTATTTCCCCTTAGTTTTTATTGCTCAGTGTGTCTAGGGCGTGTGCTTAAACTGATCATTGGGCAAATGGGATTAATGGAATTGGCACAGTTGGCTCAGCTCAGCACATCCCTCTCAAGGTAGAGTCTCCAGATGGCAGTATCAGTATTACTTGGGAACTTGTTAGACGTTGAGTTCTTTGATCTCACTCCAGACCTACTGAATCGGGTTGGAGCTGCCTGCAATGATCAGGTGTTAGCAATTTGTGTTTTAACAAATCCTCAGATTTTGATACGTCAAAGATTGAAAACAACTGGCCTAGACTAATGTTTACCTAGGGGTATAGAGAGAGCTTTGTGGTAATAGTTTAGGGGTCTGACAGCAAGGAAGGGTGAAAGGCGAGGATCCACATAGCTTGGTAATCATCTTGCCACAGCAGGCCAAGGTGGGACTCAGGAATAAGAATTTTGAACTAACCAATATACTGTCAATGAAGCCAGGACTGTGGGCCACATTCTAAGGGAAGAATGATATATTAGGAGTACTATTAAATTGATTAAAAGAGGTATTTTGGAACCTTCCTCTCTAACAGGAGTCAGCAAACCGTGTCCCATGGGCATATTGGACCTACTGCCTGGTTTAAAATCTAGCTAATCAGCTTAGATTTTTACATTTTTAAATGATTGGGAAAAATCAAAAGAATACTGTTTTGTGACATGTGAAAATTATGGGGAATAAAGCATTCCGTATCTATAAATAAAGTTTATAGGAACAACAGCCATACTTGTTATTTATCATCTGTGATATTTTGGGGTTGCAGAGGCAGAATTAAGTGGTTACGACAGAGACTGTGGCCCCAAAGCCTATATATTTACTAGCTGGTCCTTTATAGAAAAAAGCTTGCCAACCGTGAACTATAAGGGTAATTTGCTAAATAGTACATTCCGCAACCATCTGGGATAAATTACTCTAATAGGTGGTGGACCAGACTGTAACATAAAAGAGTGAATAACAAAGTATGTTATTTCAGGAATACCACCGCATTGGAATCATGGTAACTTTGCTTGAAAGAGTTTTACTTTAATGAGATTTGTAATTAGAATGCAGCTTTATATAGCAAGGTCAATTACTGGAGCCTGTGATTGTAATTTTCTTTCTTCCTTTTTTTAGTCAACTGCTGGTTAAGCCTGAAGATAAAGCTTTTTGTATTGCCCTATCACTAGAAAATATTCTAAAATGTACCAGGAGAGAAAAATCCATGTTATGACTTGAGTGGCTCTGGGGTGGTTATCCTGCCCACTTCTGTGTAATAGTGTGGGTGCTGGAGTGAGCTCTTCCCAAAACAGATTTTTGAAAGCAGTCAGGTTTTAATTGAGATGTAAGGACCTACCAAATTTAGTATAGATCTGAGACAGGGGACATACCTGATATATTTAAGGGTTGAGAGAATCAACACATAGCTGACTTTCATTTGTTTTTAGACTTATATTTTAAAATGCAAGTCAAATTTGCCTTGTTTGCCACATCATGTTTATATGCGTGACCCCAAGGTCACAGAAAATGCTGTCATCAAAGAGATGAGATGAAAATGTTCATTTCCAGAAATACAAGTGAGCTGGTCAAATCATCATGGTGGCCCCTTTGAGGTCAGTTCAGTAACAAAAGCCCCAGATCTCTGACCCGCTGAGACAATGTTCCGTAGTTTTTTGAAGTCCTCCTTGCCACCAAGCTACAGAAGGTGTCATCTTCTACTCGGGGATGTTTGTCTATTAAAAATAACTTTGGTATTTTGAAATAATTAAATGTTAAGTTATAGAAACTGTTAAATACATGTTGTTTTCTCAAGTAGAAGAGAGGTAATCTCTATATAGCTATATAATCCCTATAATGCAGATTTCTTTTTTTAAGGTTGTACGTTGGCTCTTCAAAGACATTCCCGTCATCAGAGAAATCCCTGAGTCCTTTGCAGTGGTGTAGACATGTCCTAGATAACCCGACTCCGGAGATGGAAGCAGCAAGGCGTTCCCTGTGCTTTAGACTGGAGCAAGGTAACCGCGACCCGTCTACCCACCTCCTCAAACTCCCGCCACTGTCCACTGGGTCTTGTTGCTGGTTTTGGAGTAGACACTGAAACACCTTACCCTGAGGGGCGGGTGTTGCATGCAATTCACTTCACATGTTTACACAAGAGGGTTTCTCAGTGTAGAATATATTTAGTTCTGTGCTTGTTTTCAGTCATGTTTTCAGCTCCTTTTAGTGTTGTAGGGATACATATTTTTCTATTTTTTTTTCTGTTTACAAACATACCACTAAATAAAATGGATCAGTCTTACATTCTCCTCGGATGGTTATAAGATTGTGTGGTTGAATTCCAAGATAGCAAACTGGGGTTCCACTGGGATCTGGGTACAGACCTTTTGAGTTCCCTAAATGTTTACTTGGATGTGTTAACTGGAAGTCCTAACTTTTATAAACTACGAGATAGTCTTCATATTCTATGTAACATTAATTACGGAGCCCAGCATACGTTAAAAAAAAAATCAGGATAGTTGTAGCAGGGAAAGAAAAAGCAAAAGGACTGAGCAGTACTCAGCTCTTGGCTATTTTGATAAAGCAGGCTAGTACTTAAGGCTGTGATTGCTGAGACTTTTGCTTGTTTCCTATGCTCTTGGTATCTGTTTCATTATTGAGGAACACTTTATTCCATGGATCACTCATGTCCAGATCACACTGGAGCTTGAAAACGGGGTTAAGCGTTAATCTTAACCCTCCAGATGAAAGAATCAGAGTAGTTGGGAGTAGGGCCAAGAGAATCTACATTGACAAGGTCACCAGTGCAATTCCTAAGCACGTTGAGGTTTGAGAACATGGCCTATCAAACTCTTGAAGGGTAACAAATGCTTATAAAATGTGGACATGATAAGATAGCTCTTAATTCTCGAGCTCTTAATTCAGACAGTCAGAACATTAAGTTCTTGATGTCTTTCATTGTGTTCTAACTGTGTTTATCTGAGGCAGTGACTCCACTCACTTTTAGGCGTGAGAACAGGGATGGTTAGAGAAGTTTATTAATGAGGACACAGTGGTCTTTGGAAGCAGAGCCAGGGCCTGGGTCTCCCTGACACTGAAGGCTGGTCTTAAGTAGTATTCCATACTGCTTTACTGGCATAGTTAACAGAAAATGGGGGCAGACGTCCGTTTTAAATGTATCACGTTCAGTCATGTCCTACTGTTTGTGACCCCATGAAATGTAGCCCGCTAAGGCTCCTCTGTCCATGGGGTTCTCCAGGCAAGAATACTGGAGTGGGTTGCTGTTTTCTCCTCCAGGGGATCTTTCCAAACCAGGGGTTGAACCCGAGTCTCCTGCATTGGCAGGTAGATTCTTTACCACTGAGCCACCTGTGGGGAAGGCCAAATTAGAAATCAGCAAGTTTTACTAGCATTTTAACTAAAACGAAATAAGTGATGTAGTAATGGAAAGTTTGAAGAGTGGAGTAGGAACAAAGGATTTCAGTTCAGTTGCTCAGTCGTGTCCGACTCTTTGTGACCCCATAGACTGCAGCATGCCAGGCTTCCCTGTCCATCACCAACTCTTGGAGCTTACTCAAACTCATGTCCATCGAGTCGGTGATGCCATCCAACCATATCATCCTCTGTCGTCCCCTTCTCCTCCCGGCTTCAATGTTTCCCACCATCAGGGTCTTTTCCAGTGAGTCAGTTCTTTGCATCAGGTGGCCAAAGTATTGGAGTTTCAGCTTCAGCATCAGTCCTTCCAGTGAATATTCAGGACTGATTTCCTTTAGTATTGACTGGTTGGATCTCCTTGCAGTCCAAGGGACTCTCAAGACTCTTCTTCAACACCACAGTTCAAAAGCATCAACTCTTCAGTGCTCAGCTTTCTTTATAGTCCAACTCTTACATCCATACACGACTACTGGAAAAACCATAGCTTTGACTAGATGGACCTTTGTTGGCCAAGTAATGTCTCTGCTTTTTAATATGTTGTCTAGGTTGGTCATATCTTTTCTTGCAAGGAGCAAGCGTCTTTTAATTTCATGGCTGCAGTCACCATCTGCAGTGATTTTGGAGAAGAAGAAAATAAAGTCTGTCACTGTTTTCATCGTTTCCCCATCTATTTGAGTGATCATGATCTTAGTTTTCTGAATGTTGAGCTTTAAGCCAGCTTTTTCACTCTTCTCTTTCACTTTCATCAAGAGACTTTTTAGTTCCTCTTCACTTTTTGCTATTAGGGTGGTGTCATCTGTAGATCTGAGGTTATTGATGTTTCTCCCAGAAATCTTGATTCCAGCTTATGCTTCATCCAGCCCAGCATTTCGCATGATGTACTCTGCATATAAGTTAAATAAGCAGAGTGACAGTATATAACCTTGACTTACTCCTTTTCCTATTTGGAACCAGTCTGTTGTTCCATGCCTAGTTCTAACTGTTGCTTCTTGACCTGCATACCCATTTCTCAGGAGGCAGGTCAGGTGGTCTGGTATTCCCATCTCTCTAAGAATTTTCCACAGTTTGTTGTGATCTACACAGTCAAAGGCTTTGGCATAGTCAGTAAAGCAGAAGTAGATGTTTTTCTGGACCTCTCTTGCTTTTTTGATGATCCGGTGGATGTTGGCAAT
>NW_011494926.1:5016072-5045112 GCF_000754665.1 Bison bison bison | reverse complement strand
GTTCATATACTGTTGAAGCCTGGCTTGGAGAATTTTGAGCATTACTTTGCTACCATGTGAGATGAGTGCAATTGTGTGGTAGTTTGAACATTCTTTGGCATTGCCTTTCTTTGGGATTGGAATGAAAACTGACCTTTTCCAGTCCTGTAGCCACTGCTGCATTTTCCAAATTTGCTGGCATATTGAGTGCAGCACTTTCACAGCATCATCTTTTAGGATTTGAAATAGCTCAACTGGAATTCCATCACCTCCACTAGCTTTGTTTGTAATGATGCTTGACTTCACATTCCAGGATGTTTGGCTCTAGGTGAGTGATCATACCTTCATGATTATCTGGGTGGTGAAGATCTTTTTTGTCTAGTTCTTCTGTGTATTCTTGCCACCTTTTCTTAATATCTTCTGCTTCTGTTAGGTCCATACCATTTCTGTCCTTTATTGAGCCCATCTTTGCATGAAATGTTCCCTTGGTATCTCTAATATGCTTGAAGAGATCTCTAGTCTTTCACATTCTGTTGTTTTCCTCTGTTTCTTTGCATTGATCACTGAGGAAGGCTTTACTATCTCTCCTTGCTATTCTTTGAAATTTGCATTCAAATGGATATCTTTCCTTTTCCCCTTTCTTTCGCTTCTCTTCTTTTCACAGCTATTTGTAAGGCCTCCTCAGACAACCATTTTGGCTTTTTGCATTTCTTTTTCTTAGGGTTAAAACTTTGGTGACAGATGCATGTGTAAGATTATGGCCAAGACTCTGCTCTTGATTCTGGTCTCATTTCCCTGAATGGCCCTAAGCAGATCAGCAAACTCCCTGGGCTTTCCTCTTTCGAGGGTTGTATCCTTAAGTTTCCTTATTCCGACACCTCTGATTCAAGGACTTCTTTTGTGTATGTTTTCATCTATGCATTTGGCTCAGTTTCATTTGAAATTAAAATTCAGTTAGAATCCTTTAAGTTCAAGGATCAACAATATGAAAGAGATCAGACAGGAAATATTTTAGGCTTTGTGGGCCATCCAATTCTGCCATCCCTAGAAAACAGCTGTATATATAAACATTAGTGGACAAGGCTGTGGACAGAGAATTGAGTTTCCGTGGGATTTTTTTTTTCATGTGTCAAGAAATACACTGTTTTTTAAATTTTTGCTTTTTACCATTTTTAATGGTTAAAAATATTCATAGTTGGTGGTACTCTACAAAGAAGCAGGAAGGATTTGGGCCCCCCAGGTCATAGGTTTGCCGACCCCTGCTTTAGTTCACTTGCACACAAGGTGACTTAACACAATGTAACATATTATAGCTGAAAAATTAATCGTAATTGGTGGTTATTTTTGAGATTTTAGATTTATTATCTAGTTTTTCATCTAGTTTTTTACTCTAGATATTTTATCTACATTTTATCTAGTGCCTTATTATCTAGTTTTCGTTTCATTGGCAAGGGGCTCAGGCAAAATTGTGAGGTCAGGAGGACAAGAATTACAGTTTTATTCATAGTGTAATTTAACTTTCATATGAAAGTATTTGAGCAGAGAACTAGCTTTTCAAATCCAAAATTAGTCTTTTACTAAATTTGTATATAAATCTAAATCCTCTTTGGCTGTGACATTAAATGCTTTTGTTCCAAAGATCCATGATCCATAATCCCATTATGAGATAAGAAATGGATTAGAATAGGTGGTCCAATGGATTAAAAACAGTTTTTGAAGGTTAATATGTTAAATAGCACAATACGTCTATAGTTTAGTATTAGTCCTCTGGACGTAATAGGGAAAATAGTAAGTTCCCACATTGTCCCGTGCCCGTTTTATTACCCAGATGCAGTTTCTTGAAAGCTCTTCTGGTTTTGTTGTCTACCCTCTTTTAAATTCCATGCTTTTATGGCTATTGCTTGAGTTATCCAATTTAGTCATTATCGGTTGGCTTTCTACTTTGAGTGGTGACGGTTTCATTGTTAACTCCCACCTCTCCCCCTCCCCAGCTATTTCTTTTCTCGGCATATTCTCCCATGTAGCTTTTACCAATCTTGGGATACGTCAGTACTGATTATGATAGCAAGAGTCATATCTAAGCCATGCAATATTTTATCATTGTTTCTTTTTTGTTTAACTTTGTTTTTCCTAGAGTTAGTGACCTTTGTAATTAATTTATCCTCGGACTCTCCAAATGAAACCTTCACAGTGCGGTTAGATGTGGACTCCGACCAAGGGTTTTCATGAGGTTTAACTCTTCCTCCAGGTAGTGCCCTTGTTCTCCCCACAGCCTTACCTGTTCTCTGTAGGCCTGTGTGCATCTATCATGGTGGGACTTCCTTTGCCCCCATCCTGGGAATTCCGCATTGTGTCTTCTGCATCATATTGCTAATAGCGGAGACTTCTAGTGAAGTCTCCCAGTTTAGTGAAGTGTATTCTGCTGTTGCTTTTTGTGGGGAGCAGGAGAGGAAAGAGGATATGTGGGAGGTAAATGCCGAGAATGTTGTATGTCTGAAAATGACTCTGTTGTACCTGTCTTTTACACTTTGTTCTTTGGGCTGCATTTAGATTTCTTGGTTTGAAACCATTTCCAGCAGTTGAGAAGGTAGTGTTACATTATGTTTTAGCTTGAGGATTGCTGTCAAAGTCCTATACCGTTCTCATTTTTGATCTCTCTGCTTAAAATACACTGGATATTTTAGAATCTTTTCTTCCTGGTATTTTGAAATTGCTGTTTTTTTTTTTTTTTTTTTTGGTGCTAGACAGTGGTCTGTTCTAATCTGGAAACTTCAGCTCTGCAAAATTTCATGCATTGCTTCTTTGTAATCGCCCTTCCCCTCCAGTTTTCTCTGTTCTTTCTTTCTAGCTACTCCTTTAGTCAGATACGGAATTTCTTAGACTGGTGTTCAGATTTTATATTTTTCTCTCCTTTTTTTTTACTCTTGATATTTTTGGGGGGGACGTATTCTGCTTTCTTGAAGATTTAAAAAGTGCATCTGCTAAAGTCTTGCCAAGTATTTATTATGGACCTGGTTTGTGTTGAGCACCGTTTTAGGTGATGGGGATCCAGAAGTGCCCATATCATATTTGAAGTCTGTCCTCATGGAGTTTACAAGCTAGTTTACAGATAGTCTCTTGATCCCCCTGTCTTTTCGTAAGGCACCCTTATTTGTGTGAAGTATTGTAAATCTAGCAGCTTTGTGTTTCAGTTTTAAGTGATCAAACCTGTCTCTGAGAAAGCAGGAGAGGAGCAGCTGCATGAGCCAGAAAGGGAGCCCAAGGGTTTTAATGCTTTTCCCATACACTTTGCATCAGTCATCTTGTGTCTGCTACCAGTCTCCCTGTGGGTAGGGTAGGGTAGGGTAGAATGCCGTACCCTCTGGGACCCTTACCTTCAGTTTCAGAGCTTTTCCAGGCCCTTGTTCATTTATCCTCCACTGTGGACCGTCAGAATGTTGAAACCCAACTGGGTCCATCACCTAATGTTTATCTGGTTTTTTAATTTCTAAACAAAATGATTCTTCTTAGTCTGATAATATGTCCTCTCCTATTCTCCATGTGGATTTAGACTTGGGTTAGCTGCAGTTCTAGGGTGGTATTGTAAGATAATAGAGAAGAAATCGTAATTAATCCTCCATACTGAAGAATTCTTATTGGAGTAATTTATAGCTAATTATTACAGCTAATTAACTGGCATCAGAAATTATAGTTTTAACTTAAACTTTATTTATAAAATAGCATGCATGGTCAAATGGAGTAATGTATTTTAGAAGTTTCAAGTAATTCAGTCATAAAGTGTTTTCTTTTTGTTTAGACTTCCTTTCTCTCCCTTGAACCATCAGCATCTTCACGTAACAAACATCGCTGACCATCTGTGAGACCAGGGTTGTATCTAAATTGCCCGAGGACAGGACTCTGTTCTGTTGATCTTACCAACTGCAGAAGGGGACCTGACATATAGACACTGTTAATGGTTGAATGAAGGGATATAGTGGACGAGGTTTTGATCTAGTAGATGTAGTGCATCAGCCCTACCTAACTCTGTAGTCAGGCATGCCACGTGTTTCCAGGGTCTTGCTTATAAATGGGGCCATCTAACAGATTTCACAGGGCTGTTAGATTTCAGGAAATGTTGAATGTGAACTTAATTTGAAAAATGGGAAGTGCTATATAAATAAATGGACACATTCCTAATATGTAGTTCTTTCTTTAGAGACTGAACCAAAAACTACAGGGAATCCTCTTAGTTTGGCTATTTATAGACAATGAATAGTGGTTTTTTTTTTCTCCTTTGGGGGGTGAGACTGTTTTCTCTACCTATAAATAAAGATACTTGATACAGCTAGGGGTCTCAAATGGAAGTTTTACAAGTATAGTTTATTCAGTAATAGAAAATTCAAGAGGACCTCTTGAGTCTGTTCCTTTTCTTCTTAGATCTCTCTTCCGTTTCTGACATACTTGTCTCCATTCTTGCCCACTTCCCCCACCCCTTAGAATATAAATAACAAATACCATAGAACTTTCATGGGTAGCATTAACTTGCATGATATCCTAAACTGAAATGAGGCTAATCTAGAGTCTTTTGTTAAGTCTATGTCGTGAGACTGGGACGTTAAATAACCAAGTAACGATCAAAAAGTTTATCTAAGTAATATGAAACACCCAATAATGTGGCTCAGTTAATTTGGGGCCAGTTAATAAAAGCTTATCTTGCCTTAAGATTCTTGAATGTCCATAGCTATTGAATCAGGACAGGTCACACTTGAGGAGCATGGGTTTAGTTTTCACCAACAGTGTCACCCTACACACCTAGCCATCTTGGGTCATGTTTCCCTGTGACTGTCTCTCATTTCCCCTGGGAAGATGTCCTAAGCAAATGTGAAGAGTGAAGAGATATTGCTTCTTTATGGAGCTTTTCCTCTTATCTTCATATGACATCAGTTCCCATTCTTGTCTCAGTTGTTATGATGGAGTGTTTCTCTCTAAATTTAGCCAGTGAAGAAGGAAGTTGTCAGCTAACCCAGTGCTCTGAAGGTGGCCTTTTTCATTAGCAAAAGCCACACAAATTGAACTGAGACGTTAAGAACCTTATCGAGTGTCTGTCACCCGGAGCCTGTCCAGTTTCTCCTTGCGTGGCCTGAGATGGTATCTCCATCAGCTCGTGTTTCCAGTCTTGAGGTGCTCTGTCAGATTCAGAACACAAAATTAAAACTGAGTCCATATGGTTCATTTTAGGTAAGCTTCGTAAAGGGTTCCCTTTCTTGTTGGAGAAGTAATCTGGAATCACACTAAAATGTTTCTATGGAGACAGGGTCTCTTGACATTTGCCCTTATCTCTGTGTGCTGGAAATCGAAGCTGCGTTGTCATGGCCGTGTGCTTCCATCACAGCCTCGCTTTACTTCGGGACTCAGGATAGCTCCAGTGTGTGTGCCTCATTATCGGGAAGGATGTTGAGTACAGGAAGTAACACACTAATAGGGACTGTGTTCCCGTGAAATTAACTTTCCATCCCTTTATATCCAGCAACATGGATATGTTATTTGCCAGATATTCCCAAACAATCGCCCTTGCTTTTATTTTGCCAATTATGCATGTGTTTCTGTTTGGTTTAGTTTTGTTTTACATTTCTACCGTGATTAGAAATAAGCTTATTTATTAAAATAAGCATTAAGTTATATGACAGTACATAACATTTGTTATAAAGGAGACATAATTGATATGCTATTTTGTTATCTACCCTAATGAGAAAAAATAAAACAGATTCTCCCAAAGCAGTTGTTTACTGCTTTTCACGCAGCTCTGATGATTGATGGCACTTGTCTTTATGGCAGTAGAATTTTCTTTCGGTAGGTGCTCATACTTGCTTCTTGGGGCCTCTGTGTGTTTAGTCACTCCTTTGTGTCTAACTCTTTGCGACCCCATGAACTGTAGCCCACCAGGCTCTTCTGTCCATGGGGAGAATACTGGAGTGGGTTGCCATTTCCTCCTCCAAGGGATCTTCCCTGCCTCGGATGGAACCTGCATCTCTTGCATCAAAGACGGATTCTTTACCCACTGAGCCATCAGGGGAGCCCTGGAACCGCTACAAAACAGTCAATTTCTGCAAGAATTTGTAGACATCTTTCCTGAGACACTAGGCCTTGATCAGAGATGATTCAGATGCTGAATCGTGAACTAAATGTATGGAGCACTTGCTCAGTGCAGGCGCAGTGCTGAGGGCTGAGGGTGCAGTAGTGGGATGAGCTTTCCACCTGGCCTTTGGAGATGTGTCCTGTACAATGAACGGCGGACACCAATAGCAGCTCTCGTTCTCTTTTTTTCCTTTCCCTTAACCATTGTTCCCCATCCCTTTTGGCACCAGGGACTGGTGTCATGGAAGACAGTTTTTCCGCAGACCGGGGTGGGGGCATTTTGGGGTGATTCAAGCACATGGCATTTATTGTGCACTGGATTTCTGTTATCAGCCCCACCTCAGATCATCAGGTGTTAGATCCCAGAGGCTGGGGGCCCGTGCCTTAAAACAAGCATCATGATGTTCAGGGGCCTGAGGGGGTGTGGCCGGGAAATGCTTTCCTGGGGATGTGACATGTCAAAGCCTCAGCAAAAGTTCGGCTGGTGATAGTGGGGGAGGAGGGCAGGGAGCAGCCCAGACCACAAGAGCTGCTGTAGGAAGGCCCTGAGACCAGACGAGGCTCGTGATGTAAGAGGTGCTGGCAGACCATCGTGGTGGGAGTGGAGCGCAGGGAAGTGAAGAGAGAAAATGTGAGCTGAGTGACTCAAGAGACTAGGGTCGAGGACTCTGGACTCTCTCGAGATGGTCGGGAAGCATTTGAATAGTTTAGGCAAAGGAGTGGCGTGACTGGACAGGAAAGCCTCAAGGTATTGTCTGAGTTGGCTTACACGACTGAGCGTTTTATGAAATCTGGCGAGATTTGGAAAGTTGAAATAGCGATTTTAGAAATTCTTTGGCATGTTAAAGTTAGGCTTTAGCATTTTCTTCCGATAATTCTTTAACTTGTTCAGTCACTGAGTTGTCTGATTCTTTGTGACCCCGTGCACTACAGCATACCAGGCCCCCCATCCCTTCAGCTTAAACTTAAAAATGTTTTCCTCCTGCTTCTCTCATTAACATCCTGAATTTCTTGTGTGGCCTCCTTTGAGAGGCAGGAGTTTAAAATGTGGCCACACACATCATTGTGCTTAATTTACTTTGAAAAGACAAGGCGTTGATAGGCTCGTGTATTTCGAATGCATGGCGCTTTAAACTGGTGTACAATGGCAAGTGTCGTGTGCTTGACTTTGGAGCCCCTGTCACTGTGTGTTGAACACTTGTGAGTTTAGTATTTTTCCACTTCTTACAGCTGTTAAGACTGCAGTTCGTGAACTGGGGTGACTTTAAAAGTGTAAATTGTATGACAGTCAGGTTTTAGTCATCTTGTGTGTGCTTGTGTGTTCATACACATGTGTAAGTATGCACATGCAGTGTGACCGTGTGTGATCTTCCGTTTTCATTGCATTTTTTGGATAATGAAGTGGAATCAGGAAAAGGATACTCTCGCAGTATGAGTTGCTAGTGTGTGCTGAAGCTGATGACCACAAGTTGGTGGGGTGTCTCATCATCAGGGTAAAACCAGGTATGTATTCTTACAGGAAGCAGAGAGATCTGATTGAGAAGCAGAGCTCGAGGCGACGCCAGGTGTCCATGTTAGACTCAGGAAGCGGGCAGGAGGAGTATTAGAGGAACTCTGAAAGCCTACCACCTTCCTCCCCTCAGAGAGAGAGAGACCTTTCCTTTGTGTGGTTGGGAATCTCAGCCCCTCTGCTGCTCTATGTCCAGGCACCTGTGGGGAGCATGCTTATGGAACAGGCCACCTCTTTACGTAGTGGCTGTCGTCCGTTTTCTTAGAGGCAGCTTGGGGTAATACCTATACTAGTGCAGAAGAAACTCATGCTAGTTACCTGTTCAGATTAACTTAGTCTTTATTCATAAATAATCAACCAGCAATCAAGTCTCACTTGTGGTTTGAGAAAACTTAAGAGCATGAACAAAATAGATCAATTACTTTGTAAGAAGAACGTAACTATGGGAATTGAGAGATCAGTGTGTTCCAATTCAGGAGGGTAATACAGTTTTCAAACAAGAACAGCTTGCTCAGAAGAGCAGTGGTCAAAGTATTACTATTTTTAGCCATTTTTAACTTCTTGAAAGTACTGAAGTAAAAATGGAGAGGGCTAAGAACCAAGCCACTTCTCTGAATTAGGCAAAGGAATCTCCCCAGAAGAGAAAATTGAGAGAAGTTACAAGAGGAGAAAGGGATGACAGAGGATGAGATGGCTGGATGGCATCACCGACTCGTTGGACATGAGTTTGGTTAAACTCTGGGAGTTGGTGATGGACAGGGAGGCCTGGCGTGCTGCGATTCATGGGGTCGCAAAGAGTTGGACATGACTCAGCGACTGAACTGAGGGCACTTGGAGGACAGACTCAGAATCTCTTATCTTTAACAGTTGTAGAAACAGGAACAGATAGTTTAAAGGAAGAATCAGTAAATAACGGAATAAATTTTCTTTGAGCTGAAAAAAGACAAGCCCTCAGCATACACTAGGCTAGGTGAAAAAAGACCTTGATATCCTGATTTAATTCAGATTTTCCAGGGTTAAGGAGAAAATCCTAAAAATGTGCTAAGAAAGAAATAAGTTCTCTTCAACATTAGTAGACCTTAGACATTGCTTAAGTATTTAATATTGGGTGCAAGATGGGAAATACTATCTTTAAAGTTTTGAGGGAAAGTTCATTTCAAACTGTAATTTTGTACCCAGGCAAATAATAAGTTATGGAGACAAGTGGAAGAAGTTTTTGGATCTGTGAAGACTTAGAAAATTTTACTTTATGCCTCTTATTTTCATGATGGAAAAAGTAACAGGAAAAAGATGCATCAGGTCTCAAAAACATTGGCCACTGAGATGACCTAGGAGAAGGCAAGGAATATAAGAAAACGAGTTGGCTCTGCGGGCTGGTGATGTTCGGGTCTAGTGCCAAACAATTAGTTCTCTTTTTGCTTTTTTTTGGGTCCTTTCACAATGCTCAGTTCTCCAGTTAATGGTACTTACTGCACGAAAACACTGAAATGCCACATTTATGTGGCTTAACAGCCAGTGGTCACCTTAAAGCAGGTTTAGCACAGAATGAATTCACAGAAAACCTTGACAAAATTGAGATAGAACTATCAAATCTGTGGACAGAAGGTTGGAGAGGGTGAGCATGCCCTAAATGTCGAAACTTCTCACTGCAGGGAGTCAGATACAAGCGAGCTGGTGGTTTGTCTACTTAAAGTTGCACTTACATGTGAATTACATAGCTGTTGCGAATTCCAAAGCAACACTCCTGGAAAAGGGATCTGGCTGTTTTTGACTTTTATGTATATTTTAATGTTCTTCTCCATGGAGATATTTTAATAAAATCATGGAGGTGTTTAGTTTTAGGGCCGAAAAATGTTTCTGCTTTGTTAAAACTTGGCTGTTTAGGTGTACTTTCTACCACCACTCCAGATGAGTAGGTCAGAGGCCTTTTCTGCCACTGGAATGTCGGCCACATACATTGTGTCCCTTCCTGACAGAAGAGTACCCCAGCTCATGAGATACTAGACAGGCAGGATGGTCCAGAATCCATTTCTAGCACTCTTCTCTTTAGGAACTTCTGCGTGCTGTCTCTTGGCCTCCTGGGCTTGGATTCTTAGCACACTGTATGTGTTCTTGGGCAGAAAGACTCGTACTGGTTATCTGGGCTTCCCAGGTGCCTCAGTGGTAAAGAGTCCACCTGCAGTTCAGGAGACCTGGGTGGGGAAGATCCTGTGGAGAAGGGAAAGGCTACCCACTCTGGTATTCTTACCTGGAGAATTCCATGGATAGAGGAGCCTGGTGGGCTGACAGTCCATAGGATCACAAAGCGTCAGACAAGACTGAGCCACTAACACTTTCTTTGCAGTCTGTCCTTAGTGTGGTTGGGGGGAACCCACTATACTGACATGAGGTCATGTAGCTTGTTTCTTCATAGCCTCAGAATCTGTAACATCTTCCCTGTCTTATCACTGCCGTGTAGAACTTGAGTTGTTCTGACCAGCTGTCATGACTTGGCTCTTGTCAAAATTGAGAACAGCTCTGTGCAGTCCACATGACACCATTGCGTCACTGATAGAGCCTTAAGTCACTCTTTTCCCTTGTTCTTTGCGGGTTCTGTTATTACTTCCACGTAGGCCGTCTTCTTACATTCTGTGGCCATCTTCACTGTCCTTAAATTTGATGTAAGCCATAGCAGTCAGACCTGGGGGGAAAATGACTTCTCCACAAGGGAATTTTTAAACATGCCTTTGAAGTCTAGTTACTACTAAGTTTAGATTTATTTTTAATCTCCCCTGTTAATTGCAGATGGCAAGTCTGATGATGATGATGACTTGTGAAGCTGTAGAGGTCACTCCAGCCCTGGATAACACTGGATTTGGTCCATGTGCACTTAAAGCTGGCAGCTTATCTTCAGTTCTGACCAGTGATTAAGTGGAAACAAGTGGACAATCCACAGAATTTCTCTTCCCAGCCCTCATTTCCCAGCTTGACTTGTAGACCATTGTCCTGGTTAGAGAAGATCCGAGAAGGACCCAGTAGTAGGAGAAGGACCCAGTAGTAGCTGCGAGAGAAGAGTGTTCAGCATGTGGTCTCGGGACTGGTGAGGGTCTGAGAAGTAGCAGAGGCCTAATGCCTGAATCGTGATGATGAGCCCTTTAACCAGGAATGTTAGTTTATCTATGAAGTTCAGATTAAGAGTGATTATGAAACTGATCCTTACGGAATAAATATTAAGTAATGCTCCTTCGTGGTGAAATTTTGTAAGTCGTATTCAACAAGTATTAAACGTTTATCTGCCAATCTTTGGGAATATACACCATCTTTTAGTTCCTTGCAAGGAACTAAATGTATTTGAAAGGAACTAATGTATTTAAAATCTTAATCCTAATGTTGCAGTTACTTTCTTGACCATTTCTGGGTATTATTTATATGCTTAAATGAACTCTTTCATTAGATGTTTCTTAATGGTGGCAGTCAGGTTTTTATAAATTATTTATAAACTATTACACTGAATATGAAGTTTAAATACTGAGTATCAGCATGCTCTGGGATCATAGGTATATATATTATATTTATGTATAAAACATATCATAATTTTAAATCATTACATTTGTCATCATAGGTTGAATGAACTGAACTTGTCGGAAGAGATTCAAGTTAAGCTAGTAGGTTTTTCTAGCTGTAATTGGAAGATGGAGAGACTTGGGTTTGAGGAGTAACTTTCTCTGATTAGGTAGCCTGTAAGAGTACACCAATTAAGGACCTCATCATCTGGTTCTTTAATCTTTCTGTGAATCCACTGGCACATGCATATGAGTTGAATCCTCTTTACTTTGGGAAAGAGCACTAATGATCACCTATTTCAGAGTAGCAATAGGACCTCCTAGATTCCGTATGCTTGTTTATCAGGCCACGGAGAAATTAATGCTACTGAAGTCCACCAAGTAATAACAGTGGATCAGATAAGCCACAAGCCATATGTCACTACTCCAGGGGCCTGGCACAGGTGGGAGCCAAGTCGGCAGTGCTTACATCCTGTTAATTTAAGTCCAGAAAACCTTCACCTCTGTCTGTGCAGTCGGTTTATAATAGTGAACCTGCGAAATGCTGTGTTTGCCCATGGTTTTTAGTCCCCGTGTTTAAGCTTAGTCCAAACATTTGAGTACATCTGTGTGCCAAGCATTTCTACGGACTGTGGATACATAAAGCTGTAATATGATCACCTAGGAAGTTTATTCTGGAGAGGATGGTTTGTGAAAACAGAGCTCTTCCTGCCCCAGTGACTTGTGGGCTTGGATCAAAATGCTGTGGTCTGGATACAGCTTCTTGCCAATACGAGAAGAGTTAGTGTCGCCCGTCCTTCAGTGATCCTGGAGCCCCCTGTAACTGGTATTAGTAAAGGGCTGTGTAGTTGAATTCCTCAGCTTGGCTTAAAACTGAGGGCTGCCTGTTTGCTAAGTTGTTTCAGTCGTGCCTGACTCTTTACAACCCTATGGACTGTGGCCCGCCAGGCTCCTCTGACCGTGGGGATTCTCCAGGCAAGAAACTGGAGTGGGTTGCCATGCCCTCCTCCAGGGGATCATCCCAAACCGGGGATCGAACCCGCGACTGTTGCATCTCCTGCACTGGCAGGGGGGTTCTTTACCACTGTCTCCGTCTGGGAAGCCCTCAGGGCTGCCTACCTGTTGTATAAAAGAAAGAATAAAATAGGAAGGATTGAGTGTGTGTTAATCTCTCCTTGCTTCCTTTTCCTCTGCCTTCTGGGACTCTATGGGAAAGAACATCATTATTTAAGAGTCAGAGATATGATTTAGGAGCCTGTGGTTTTGAAGAAACAGTATTTCTTAGAAAATGTGTCATTTGGGACATTTGTTTCCTCTGAGATAGTCTTTGGGTAAATAATTGAGAACTGTTGACCTATCCTGGTCAAACCATTGAAGGTTCAAGATTCACTACTTTGTTTGAGTTGGTAACAGCTGAGGAAAGATTAAGCCTGGGGACTCATTTAAATGAGCTATAATGTAAAAAGCATACACATCATTTTGAGAAGAGAGGCTAAACTGCCTAAGTATTAGGAAAAGTGGATCATTTCTGCATCTTCCTTTCTTCCACCCAGCTTCTAGGACATTTCCCCTTAGAATTTAATAAAATGTCTTCGCTTCAACTTGCTGTCACTTTTCTGTCAGTTCAGTCAGTTCAGTCACTCAGTTGTGTCTGACTCTTTGTGACTCCATGAATTGCAGCACGCCAGGCCTCCCTGTCCATCACCAACTCCTGGAGTTCACTCAAACTCATGTCCATCGAGTCAGTGATGCCATCCAGCCATCTCATCCTCTGCCGTCCTTCTCCTCCTGCCCTCAATCCCTCCCAGCATCAGAGTCTTTTCCAATGAGTCAGCTCTTCGCATGAGGTGGCCAGAGTACTGGAGTTTCAGCTTTAGCATCATTCCTTCCAAAGAACACCCAGGACCGATCTCCTTTAGAATGGACTGGTTGGATCTCCTTGCAGTCCAAGGGACTCTTCCAGGAGTCTTCTCCCACACCACAGTTCAAAAGCATCAATTCTTTGGCGCTCAGCCTTCTTTGCAGTCCAACTCTCCTTTTCTGAAGTCTTAAAAAATGTTCTGTGGTTTGTGAATACATGCTGCAGACTTCTGTCACACTTGCCACAGCCCTGCCTGTTACCCTCCTACGATTACACCTTCTCTTCCAATTAGAACACAGGAACACAAGAATGCTACACAGATTTGCTCCAGGTCTGAGCACTAGCATCTGGCAAAATGGAGACTGGAACTCTGGTGTCCAATGTCTTTCAGTCTTGTGTGTCTTTACTACAGCATGTTAGAAAAAAATGACAGTGAAGAAGCATGCTATCGGCCATTATTGTTATATCTCAACCTCTGGCATACCCTTGCGATAGAATATTAATCCTATGTATTTATAAAAGGAAATATTAAAAAACTGGTATGTGTATTATTAGTCCAAGGGTTGGCAAATTATGGCCATATCTGGTCTCCTACCTGTTTTTGTATGGCCTCTTTCACATTTTAAAATGGTTGAAAAAAATTAAAAGAACAGTATTTCATGACCCATATTTTCTATTAAATTCAGCTCTTGGTATATAGAAAGTTTTGTTGGTGCATAGTCATAGTCACTCATGTGTGTTTTGTCAATGGCTGACTTCATGCCATGATGGTAGAGTGGGCAGGGTTGAGTGGTTGCAGCACAGACCCGATGGTGGCAAAGCCTGAAATGCTTACTGCCTGGCCCTTTACAGAAAATGTTTGCCAGTTCTTGTGTTGGCCTGTTGCTGTGGTCTCTGACTTTTGTTGGCATTGAACACAGCCATGTAGCCCTTCCAGACTCCCATCTAACTCCTTTTACTAAGATCGTACCCTGGATCTCTCAAATTCCCTAGTGGCAAATAACCTTCAGTCACTAGAGTTTTTATTTTTTCCCTTACTATTTATAACAAGTGGTCACTCTGACATTTCTATGAATAATACAATGACCACAGTTCAACTGTCTTAACCCAACAGGACATAAATGCCCTTTAGAGAATCATGAAGAGGACACTTGCTAATGTCATGTGTTCTATTTAGGACTGCCTATTGAGATTAGTTTTCTTCCAGAGAGATGCTGTGTAGACTCGCCTACATGATAGCTCATACTTGTCCCAGGTCATTACCCTTCACAGATTCTTTATTCCAGCCTCTGCCTTCTCAGCATGTTTGTTGCCTTTTAATTTACAGATAAGAGGCCACAAAACCCACCTTCATCTCCTGCCTCCTCTGCTGGTTCTCCCTTTCCCACACTTAAATGCTCCTTCCTTAAGCCTCTTCTCTTTTCCTTCCTTACAGTGTCCTTGGGTGCTTTCATTCATGCTTGTGGCTTCACCTAACAGTTGCTTGCTGATGTCCTCTGGTCTCTCTGTCTCTAGCTCTCTCTCCTGAATTCTGACTCTACTGGAGACCAGCATGCAGGCATGTCCTTGAATTCAGTTCATTTTTTCTTAAGCATGCTTGTCTCATCTCCCCCATTTTAGTGGATGACATCTGTGTCTTGGAATCCGTGATGTTGGCCTTGCCTGCCTTCTTTCCTCTGCTGCCTGTATTCATTGAGTCACCAGGTATCTCCACTTCAGCTTAGATGTCACTTAACATGTTCTCACCTTGTGTTCTGCTAATACTTAATTTGGTGCCTTGTGAGGTCTCTACCAGCTCCGCTGGGAAGCCTCCTAACCAGTCTCCCAGTCACCAGTCTCTACCCAAGTAGTGTATCATCTGTATGGCTGTTTATGCCATCATAAAATAGCATAGCTGGTCATGACTTTCTCCTTTACAAAGTCAAAACACTAACTGAATATTAAAGCCAATACTGTATACTAGCAGTTACCAACCTTTTTGAGACCAGGGACAAGTTTCCTGGAAGACAGTTGTTCCACAGACTGGAAGTGGGGGGATGGTTTCAGTTTGATTCAAGTGCCTTACCTTTATTGTGCACTTTATTTCTGTAGTTATTACATCAGTTCTGCCTCAGATCACCAGGCATTAGATCCTGGAGGTTGGGGAACCCTGCTGCCTGTGACAGGACATAAACAGATCCTCCCAACGTTTCTAGCCCTGATTCTTCTCCACATTGCCTTTGCTTCTGTCCTAACATTGGCCATCCCCTGAATATGCATCTCTTGTTCATGTCTCCATGGCTTTGCACGTGTGATGTAGTTGAGCAGTTACTGGAAAGTGCTCTTATAGGTATAGTTCTTCAGCCGGTCTCAAGCTGGACTGACATGTCTCGACTCACCTTTGTCTTCAAAGATACACTAAATCGTAGTTATAATAGGTTTAAGAAAGTTGGCAGAATCATTTAGATGTGAAAGGAATGGTGGAATGGTTTGAAACGGGGGAATATTAGTGAAGCTGCCAAGATTTTAACCACGTTCAACGTTTGTGTGTTGGACGTTGTATTAGGTACTCAACTGGCTCTGTCTACAATGAGGGGAAAGTGTGAAAATGATGGTTTCCATAGTAGAGCGTTGCTTTATTTTGAACTTTTCTAGGTTGATGCATACTGTCCTTTTGAGGATTATCACTAGGATTTTCACATTAGATCAGTTATTCTTTTTATGTGAATTAAACCATGCTGAATTCTTAGATTTTGATTATATGCATGGATATATATGTATGTGTGTGTGTATATATATACACACAACAAAAATTCGAATATTTACAATGAGTCTAAGCAAAGATGATCAAGATATGGAGTATCATTGTTTCTGGAAAAATTTTTCTTAGGGATATTTAGTGTCGAAAATTTAAAATATTTACATTCTTTTTTAAACCTCTCCCATTACCTGTCCTTTATGATTTTTCTTGTCATTATCACCACTGGAGCATTTATCAAATTGATTTTTTCAGAGGAAGTCATATTTTGCTTAATGATGTATAAAAAATAGCTTCACAGATAGAGTGTAATTTATTTTTTTAAGTTAGACCACTTTGAAGGTGTACATAAAATAACTTGACAGGCCATTAGACACTCAAACTAGCTTCTCTCTAGGAAGATAAGGGATCCATCCACAATTTAGTATTGATACTTTGTCACGTTTATTTCAATAGAAAATGCTTATTAGATAGAAGGTGGCAAAGTTGCAAGCTTAACCAATACCAATTATATTCTTAACAAGAAAGCTTTAGAAACTCTTCAGATGTGGGCAGTGGGGTACAGGGCAGTGGATAAGGGTACGAGTGAGATGATCTGTAGTACCTTCCAGATGTTATATTTGGTGAAAAGCCACTGCACTACCTAAGAAAGGAAGAGAGCAACATGGTTAAAGTGGTCAGTGACCGCCACAAGCCTGCTGGTGATGGTCAGAGCAAGCTGGCTGAGGGTGGCATGGGTGGCCGGAAGTTGGTGAAGGAATAGCAAGAGATGGCCAGGGTATTGATCAAGGAAGTGGCTGTAGGACCACACGGTGCAGACAGAAGTGTTCTGGTGGCAAGTTGAACTTAGGTATTTAGGGATGAATGACTTGCCAAGTTAAGACTTGCCAAACAAGTCTGTTTAATCCAAGTTGAAGAAGCCCTTAAAACTCTGGAGTAGGAAGATAGGAAAATTAGCTGTTTAGAAGTTTATCACTCATTTTGGCCTTCATCAAAAAATTGTCTTGCTCCTTTCTTCAGTTCAGTCACTCAGTCATGTCTGACTCTTTGCGACCCCATGAACTGCAGCACGCCAGGCTTCCCTGTCCATCACCAACTCCCAGAGCTTGCTCAAACTCATGTCCATTGAGTTGGTGATGCCATCCAACCATCTCATCATCTGTCATCTCCTTCTCCTTCTGCCTTCAGTCTTTCTCAGCATCAGGGTCTTTTCCAATGAGTCAGTTCTTCGCATCAGGTGGCCAAAGTGTTGGAGCTTTTAGGACTGATTTCCTTTAGGATTGACTGGTTTGATGTCCTTGCGGTCCAAGGGACCCTCAAAGAGTCTTCTCCAAAATCACAGTTTAAAAGCATCAGTTCTCGGACGCTCAGGTTTTTTTTACGGTCCAACTCTCACATCCATACGTAGATTCTTAGGGTCATTCTGATCATCATATTAAGCCTCTCAAATAATTTGATATCCTTATATGCAGAAAATCCATTAAATTAATTGGAAAAAGCAGAACTGCCTTGTGAAAAGTTCTCTTGTTTGTTTCTAATCTCTGTGAAAATGCTTCCCGTTAAAGTTGTTCCAGTTCTTCAGCTACAGAGTGAAGAATAACTGGGATGCAGTGGCTTCCACTCTCCTCCCCTCTCCTCCTCCACCACCACCATGGGCACTAATACAACATCATTGTTTTGTTTGCTCGCCTCCGCAACAGTTCTCCTCCCTTTTCTTAAAATCCTCCATGCCGAGAGGACAATGCAGGGCTTTCTTTCTCGCAATAGGTGCTAATTGTGTTCTTAGTTGGGATCTTGCTGTCATAGCCACAATCACTGTGCCATTATACTGGGTGGCTGGGTCACAGAAGTCATTGTGCAGAGTAATGAATGCTGTTTAGTTGTGATGCGTTGTCGCCTGCATCTGTGGGTGAGAACACGCAATCACTGTAATCTGGTGAGTGATCAGACTGGTGTGACATAACATCATCTGTTAAGCAGGTGAGCAGTCAGAAAGAGCAGTTGGGTGTTGCTTTTTTCTTTAATATAGAATTGTTAATGAGAAACTTTGAAGGTATGAAACAAACTACATAGTGGGTGTTGCATCTTAACTGCTATTTCTCAGTGTATCTGGGGCTCAGTTTACATATCTGGTGGTTTAGGGCAAGGAATACCAGCTCTGCACATCTCTGCTCTGGGCAGGTTGGGAAGGACTCCTTAACCCCCAGAGAATTGCATGTTGGATAAGGGTCGTGACGTGTCAACCAGGAACGTGGCTTCCTGGCAGAGTCCAGTTCTTGAAAAGTGTGGATTCTGAAAACGGAATTGCTGAATGCAAATTCCTCAGCTAGTTCTTTCATCTTTATAGGGAACAGGTACTTCTGTAGTTGTTCATATGGGATGTACTATCTCTCAATAATTCTTGCCAAAGTAACAGGAAGCATTTTGCTCTTGTAAGTAACCTTGGTGATATTTTGCAAGGACCTCACCAGCCCTGGGATTGAAGCTCGTTAACTTTCTTGCCTGCCCACAGCCCACAGCTTCTTCTTTTCCACCCCACTGCTCCCCATTTTTGAACACTTTTCAGCTATTTGCTCATTAGCATCGCTCATTAAAAATGTCCTGGGGAGTGCATTTCAGAGCAGTCCTTTTCATACATGTTTCTTCAAGTTTTGTCAGATTTCCAGCAAATATAACCAAATTACTGCTCAAAGTGAAACTTAATTTAATTTATATTTTTTATGGAGGAGGGAAATATGTTAATTAGGACATGTGAGATAATGTACAGTTAGATCACCTGCCCATGCAGGTACATTCCTCCTTGTTCCCTGTTTGTTTAGTCGCTAAGTTGTGTCCGACTCTTCGTGACCCCATGGACTGTAGCCCACCCAGCTTCTTTGTCCGTGAGGTTTCCCAGGCAAGAATACCGGAGTGGGTTGCCATTTCCTTTCTTCCGTATTTTATAGTATTAAATTAATAATGTGTGTAATCCTACCTTTAAAAGTTGCATAAATAACATGTTCAGTGCAGAAAATTTGGAAAATATTTTTTTATGAAGAAAAAAATCCAACAGATTATCAATTATCTCTATGCCTGCTATCTAAAATAACTATCAGTAAGTTTTGGTGTATATACACCCTTGTGGTATTTTTATAGATCATTTTTCCATAAAATTTGTTTTGGCCTCAAGCCCATTCAGAAATGTGGTAGTCATTTTAAGTTTCTTCCATAATCCATGAACAAGTTTTCATAAAAATATTTTGATCAACATTTGTTAATAGTAAATGGATTGAAAATAAACCTTAGGACAAAACTATAGGACCATTAACAGTTAATATTAAAAGAACTGTTTCTGTAGTTATAAAGATAAATTGCTTTGAGTTTTTCTTTTGACCTTAACATTTTATATTATTAAAACATTTAAGTTTTTTTGTGCAGAAATAGAAAAACAGAAAACATTCATAATGAGGAAATTAAAGACAAATTTTCACTGTTATATAGACATACTGACTGTGAGCAAGGTGCTCCCGATTGATTTGTTCTTCATGGTGGTAGAAATAGGACCCTTATTCACAAATAGCCCGTTTTTACATATTTTTCCCTAAGAGAAATGAGAGGCAGTTAAGAGTGAAAAGTTGCTTTGTCTCTTTGTTTTTTTTTAACCTCTTCCCTTTCTCTCTGACCAGTCCACGTTTGCTTCTGTATGGCTAACTGCTGCTGTTTATTTTCTGCTTCTGTGACAGCCAGCCGATGGCGAAGTCTCTTCCCTTCAAATGTCTCACTGGCTTTTCCTTATAGTCCTGTGGCGAGACTCAGCCCTTATAGCAATGGCATTAATACTCCCAGCTTCTCTAAAACCTCAAATAAAGCAATACTAACACCTGAAAGAACAGGTAATATTTCAACTTCTTGATTAGCTGCTTACTTTGTGAATCGGTCACCAAACACAGCTTAAAAAATAATCCACCTTTCATTGCAAAGCTTGAGGGTAATTTTATCATGATGGGGAGTTTGCTGCATATCTACTTTGTACGAAAAAGGCTAGCATTAATTTATACTTTAATATCATTAATCTGCTCTTCATTTTGTATAGCAGGCAGCTTTACCTCCTTATCAAATGTGTATATTACATATATGTATTTCCAAATGTGCTTTTAAAATTAAATGTCGAACAAAATAGAGGTACTTTCATAATGGTTGAAGATTATAAGACTTTTATATCTTGTTTAAAAACTTTTTGATCACTTTTTAAGTCAGGGTTATATAGAAAGAATAGTCATAGTAGCTTTATATGTGATGGCCATCTCAACAGTTCCTTCATTGTTTGAGCACTGGTGTGATTCCATTCTTATAATTTTCTCTCTTGGGTCCTTTCTTCCTTGGTTGTCTTATCTCAAGTCACTGCTTACTTTCATGAGTGACTTCTAGTCTCCTGTGAGGACTCTATCATCACAGATAGAGTGGTCAAGGTTTATGAAGGTTTTGTGTGTGCTTTTGTGTGGACATGTGCCTTTTATGTATGATATTCTTATCCATGTCTGGCACTGCTGTTTGCACCTGTTTAAAAAATGTACCAGATTAAAATTTATTTTAAAATATATAATCCATTATTACCAGCAACAAGCATGTCTGATTATTAATTGGAAGTGTACAGCATGTGCCTCTTAATGCCTGTAGGCATATAGTTAAGCTAATAGGATGCAGGTTTAGCATGATTGATTTTTCTTGTCTTATGGTGGTAAACAATACACGTAACGTGAAATCTACTGAAATCTACCTTCTTGACAGTTTTTGTAGTGTACAGCAGAGAGTGGTTTTCGAACTATAAACACTCACTTTGAAACCAGAAGATGAGTGGTTTTGTGCATGTGAATTACAGACACGTGAGAACACGCATATTGTCTTGCCATTGTCTTGTCACAGTGGTGTGCTGGCCGTTTTTTTTTTTTTTGGTGACTTATGAAAACAGGAAAAATACAGAGGAGTCTCTTTTTTTTTCTGTTTTTATATATCTATCAGCCACTCTGTGTCCTTGGATTGGAGAATGCCTTGATTTGCTGACTGTTGATGTATAAACTGTAAAGCACTTACAGATATCAGTTCTTTAGAGTTAATAACAAACGTGCTTCCTTATTTTTAGGTTACACATCCAGGGGCTCCCCTCTGAGTCCCCAGTCATCCATAGACAGTGAGCTGAGTACTTCTGAGCTGGAAGACGATTCTATCTCCATGGGATACAAGTTACAGGACCTCACAGATGTTCAGATCATGGCTCGTCTGCAAGAAGAAAGTATGTTCCTCTTTGTAAACTAGAAAACGTCTTACACTAGAGGCTTCTACTTGAAATCTAAGATTTCAGGCATTTCTCCCCCAGTTAATGGGCAAACAGTTCTATTCTTTCTCTTATACCATCCTACTCTGGAGGTAGAGCAATTAAGTGCTTCTCAGTCTCATGACCATTGTAAAATATTGAGATGTACTCCAGCCAAAATACATGGATGTAAAAACATTGCCAGTATAGCCACTGTGGAAACAGTTCGCCAGTTTCTTAGAGTAACTGCCATTTCTATAAGGCCCAGCACATTGTATTCTGGGCATTTATCCTAGAACGATGGAAACTTGTGTTCAAAAACACAAAACATGTACATGAATGTTCATAGCAGCTTTATTTGTAATAATAAAAACCAGAATGATCTCTGATGTCCTTCAATAATAAGTGGTCCGTCAAGCTGGGATACCTCCATACTGTGGAGTACTACTCAGCGAGAAGAAAGAAGAAAGTCTGATAGACATACCATCTTGGGTGTATCTCCAGGGAATTATGCTGAGTGAAAAAGATGCCCCAGGTTGCATACTGTATAATTCCCTTTAGATAACATTTTGGAATGACATTTTAGAAATGGATGGCATAATAGTGGCTGTTGGGCTCAGGGACATGGGACACGATGTGGGCTCTCAGGAGGGAGGTGGGCATGGTTATAAGAGGGCAGCATGAGGGATTTGGGGAGCCTGTAGCAGTTTGGAGTGTGGTGGTAGTTATACCAGTCTACAGGTGATAAAATTGTATAGAATTTAATACGAACACATGTACATATATATAAATAATAGTGGGAAAATCTAAGTCTGATGGGTTTGTATCACTGCCAGTATTCTAGTTGTCCTTTTATGCTACGATTTTGCACAGTGATACCATCAAGGAAAGTGGGCAAAGTGAGTGTGCAGTTATCTTAATAAACAGTCCACTAAAAATGCCTTCTCAGATGCAAACTTTTTAATATAGAGAGTGGATAAACAACAAGAGCCTGCTGTGTAGCAGAGGGAACTATCTCAGTATCCTGAGATGAACCATAAAGAAAAAGAATCACTTTGCCATGCAGTAGAAATTAACAAAACATTGTAAGTTAACTATATTTCAATAAAAAACATACATTTCTCAAGATACATAATTATGGAAGAGGAGATAATTAGAAATGGGACAGTTTAGGGGATAATTGGAAATGGTTGTGCAATAAAGTTACAGCAAGTAATCTGAGAGTGAATGACTTCCATGGTATTAATGGTATCAAAAAGCAAAAGAAGATGTAGATCACAGAACTGGGCTAAGCTTATTTTGGAGTTAGCTTCTCAGGCCAACATAAATAGAAATAGCCAAGTATCATTTGAGCAAAAACAGTTTCCTGCTTTTAGAATTGAGCAAGGCTGCTATGAGAAACACTATGTTTCTTGTGCAGGATTAAATAAGATAACATTTTGAAAGGAAAAGTGATTATTTTATATTCTGTGACAGTAAACTGACAGTAACTCTTTCTAAAAAACAGGTAGCTGAGAGAGGAGATGTCAGCCTCAGGAGTTAAGTAGTCAGGCACAGGCCACTTTAAAAAAAGTTGTGAGTTGGCAGTGAGATAAATAAGTAGAGACTTGCAGGTTGACTATTTTTAGATGACTGTCATTGAGGATGACCCCAGAAACTACTGAAGTTTTGAAGTGTTAGCATGCTTTGAAAAAGGTAATATTAGTAACAAAAAGAACAAGAGAAGTGACCTTGTTAGGAAAATATTGTGCCTTAGGTTTTGAACTTTCCTTTGACTTTGAAAGCTGGGGTGGGGAGCAGAAGGAGCGCCTACATGGGCAGAGAGTTGATTCTTTGAATTGTCTTAACTCACAGTTAACTGCTCCTAATGATGAAGAATAGGTTTTCCTACGTACCCTTCCTAAGCATCTCTCCAGATTTCATCAGGAATTGCTTAGGGATATTGACAGACACTGATTGATGAACTGGAGCTGTGTATTTAATCATCCCTGGAATTAGGGCAGTTTTTTTTTTTCCCCCTAAAACAGGATAGTCTAGTATTAGCTGTCCGTTTGGTAGGTAAATGTGTCTATTTTCTTGGGTTTTAATAAACTAAGAGTAAGACAGCGGGTCTCCATTTGAATCGTGTGCTTGGCATGAATTTTCCTGCAATATTTGATGAACTAGAACTCAATAATTAAGCCAAACTGAAATGTCTCCTAAGGTAATAGTATTTCCTGTTGTTCTTACAGGTCTCAGGCAAGACTATGCTTCTACTTCAGCATCTGTGTCGAGACACAGCTCCAGTGTGTCACTGAATTCAGGAAAAAAAGGGACATGTAGTGATCAAGAATATGATCGATTCAGCCTGGAGGATGAGGAGGAATTTGATCATTTGCCACCACCTCAGCCCCGTCTTCCAAGATGTTCCCCTTTCCAAAGAGGAATACCCCATTCACAGACTTTCTCCAGCATTCGGGAGTGTAGGAGGAGCCCCAGTTCACAGTATTTTCCTTCAAATAATTACCAGCAGCAACAGTATTATTCACCTCAAGTCCAGACTCCAGATCAGCAGCCCAACAGGACCAATGGAGGAGGTAGGTTGTAGGCCGTTTTGGTATCTGATATGCTTAGATCTTTCCTATGTGGCCAAGAAATGGATTGTTTCTGAGGTGAACTTAAGTACAGCCTCAAGGCCTTACCAGTTCAGTTGATGTACACTTAAGTCTCTGATTGATCCGCTTTTGATTACGTGTCTCAGACTTAGAGATTTACAGCTTCAAGAAAACCTCTGTGATGTAACAGATGGAGTCAGAAATGGGAAGCATCTTTATGTTGCGCCTGGTATAAGTATAGTGCGGCAGGGTTGCGGGAGTTGAGGGGCTCGTGGAAGAGCTTCATAGAGTTGGAGGCACAGAGCTGCACCCTCCCTTGTCTTTCTCGAAACCCCGCGTCTCTCCCCACCTGCCTCTGGCTCAGAATGCTGGATGGTGAGCCTGGACGACGGTGCTTGGCGAGGCTGCTGCTTGTGCATGTGGAGACCTAGGGGATGCTGGAGTGTGCTTTCCCCTGACTTCTTGACATCTAGAGTTAGGTCTGCACAGCAGTGTGGATATGGAGGCTGAGGTTGTGTGTGCTAACAGCAAGGTGATGTGTCCTGATGTCAACACAGAGGGTTGGAATATATGTTATTCTCTTTTGTATTTTTTTTCTACCTCCCTCTTCATCATTTATCTTCCTTCCTCACTCCCAGGAGTTATAGATCATGACTTCCAAGAACTACATGGAGAATAATCATGTGATATTTTAGCCTGGTATGTTTTTACAATAACGATCAGTCCAACCCTCACACACAAATCCTGTAGCGTATGGAGAAACAAGCCATATTTATAGACTTATATTTTTGAATTATTATGTAGTACCATTTCTCACACCTGGGCCCAGAAATGATCATTTAAGCAAGTTATTTAAAAATGTTTCAAGGGCAGATACAAATTGTACTAGTCATCACCTGCCAGCATGTACGAAGTTTTTACTTTATCTTCCTCTGTACTTGTAATTTTCATGCTAATTGAGAGATCATTTGAACATATTTAAGGTTTAATAGTTAGAACTTATCTCTGTTTAATACTTTCAGATTTCAAATCTAAAAGAAAACTGTGGCAGGTAAAGTGACTGCCATTGATGATCAATTCATTAAAGCTCATAATATCAAAGACAGTAACTACCGGATCATTAAAACTGCGGGAGAGAGCACCCAGAGTTGTTCCCATGAAGGGTTTTTTTTTTTTTTTTTGTCATATCCTGCCTATCCAGTAGATGCTCCCTCTGCATCTTGATTAGTATTGTCAGTGGGATCATTTTTCCCCCTTAGAAAAGTGGTGTTAACTTACATTCAACACCATTATGAAAAGGATTAGGTTTATCTAAACCTGTGTTACGATGGTTCCTATTAGGAAAATGGAAACATATCTCAGGCTAGTGTCTGACTGTGGTAGTTTTATTTCTCTAAAAGGGCTGGTCTCTACATGCAAAGGAAATGGAAGATAACAGCAGTTCTCTGGATTGAACGTCTGGCTGATCAACTTGATGGCTGAGCACACAAGCTGTGAAGGCTGGTAGACGCTGAGTTGCCAGTCTGGCCTACCACTTACACCTTTCCCTGTCTTCCCATGTCTCTGAGTTTTCATTCATTTGGTTACAAAATGTAGATAAGTAACATCCCTTTCTTAGAAAACTCAGGTATCAAGTCATCTGATATAGGTTCTCCTTCGTGTAACATGTAATCCTTTAACCTAAGTTTTTATAAGGAATCAATGAAATGATGACTGTTTCTCCTGAAACAAAAATTGCTGACAAAGTTAAAAGTGCTAAAAAGTAAAGGTTGTATCCTCATCTCCCCTTTTTGTAAACTTTTACTAATATGGCGTAGATATCTGAACCTTCATTTGTTACCACAGTATTATTTAAACAAAATTGTAGAATAAGAGTTGTAACTTGGAAACTAATCTATCAATTATTTTTCTAAATTATTAAAATAATATAGATGGAAGAAAACAATTGTTATAATACTGATCTAATTTAATTAAAAATAAAACAGAAATGTGTGGTAATAACTATTTCCATAGCTCCTACCCTGCTTGGGTTCAAAAGGGATGGCTCTTCAAAGTCCTTGGAATATTTCTGGGGCTCATGGGATTAAAAGGAGCACTCAGTAGTCCCTCCTTACCTGTGACTTCGGTTACCCATGGTCATCTGCAGTCTGAAAATGTTAAATGGAAAATTCCAGAAATACAGAGTTGTAAGTTTTAAAGCGTGTGCTGTCCTGAGTACTGTGAGGAAATCTTGTGCCTTCCTGCTGTGTCCCAGGTGGGACACGCGTCCTCTCTCTGTCAGGTGTATCCAGGCTCTGCATGCTACCTGCCCATCAGTACCTGTGCAGGAGAAACTTCCTAAGGTTCATTGTGTGTGTTAGTCACTCAGTGGTGTCTGACTCTCTGCGACTCCATGACTGTAGCCCACCAGACTCCTCTGTCCATGGCATTCTCTAGGCAAGAATGCTGGAGTGGGTTGCCATTCCCTTCTCCAGGGGATCTTCCCAATACAGGGATTGAATCTGGGTCTCCTGCACTTCAGGCATATACTTTACCATCTGAGCCACCAGGGAAGCTTTATAAAGTTCAGTACTATGTATTAATACTATTGATGGATTCAGGCATTCCTGAGGGTCTTGAAACGTATCACCTGCTGTTAAGAAAGGGAGGGACTACTGTATTTTGAGTAGTTTGCTAAGTATGATAAATGATTAAATCTTACAAAACATTTGCTAACTGTAATTTTTAGGATTTGGCGGGGGAGGAGGGTGATCAGTGACATGTTGGTATTATCCTGAGGACCTGTATTGACGGGAAGGCTAGCTTTAGATGTTTGGTGGGTAACTGGCTGCTGCCTTTATTCCTTAATGGATCCCTAAAGATGGTAATAGAAGAAAAGATTGAGAAACAATGGTCTAGACTATAATCCCATTGAGAGTTGGAAACTCGCCTAACACACTGTATACCATGAGTGAGTGAAAGTTGCTCCGCAATGTCTGACTCTTTGCGACCCCATGCACTATATAGTCCATGAAATTTTCCAGGTCAGAATGGGGAGTGGGTAGCCGTTCCCTTCTCCAGGGACTCTTCACAATGCAGGGATCGAACCAGGTCTCCCACATTGCAGGCACATTCTTTACCAGCTGAGCCATAAGGGAAGCCCACTGTATAGCATAAATATGCGTTTATTCATTCATTCCATAAAATGAGGAATGGTGTCCAAGAGGAAGGACCAGCATGCTCACGGATGCAGGGACATGTGAAGTATTTGGAAACGCTGTGGTTCACTCTGGTTGGCGAGCAGGCTGTGAGGCAGGGGCAGCAGGAGGTGAGGGTGGAGAGGTCTGCAGGGACCACACCTTGGAAGGGTCTTTGCTCAGCCCAGGAGCTTGGGCTTTCAGAGGAAGGGGAAGGGGAGCGATTGGAGGGTTTTAGGAAGTGGCTGGAAGTCACCAGCTATATGGAAGGTGGGGAGGAACAGACGGTGCACAGAAACCTGTTAAGATGATTCTGTGAAAATGTGGATGACAGATCATGAGGTCTGTGCTAGGGTGGTAGAGGGAGATGTGTTAAATATTTACGAGGCAGAATTGACAGGACTTGGAGTTGAGGAGGAAGAAGGGAGGTGAAACTTGGAAGCTAACACCCCTTTCTAGATTAGGTGACTTCAGGGATCTAAGTGATGTAGATGGAGCTGTGTCTGTGTGAAGGAGAGAAAAAGGAATCAGGTTTGTCCTTGAATGGGTTTTTGCTTAGTATTCAAATATATCTGTTTTCTGAGCTTGAATGACCTGATATATATACATTGGCTTGGCGGGCGTGGTATTAATAAAGAGAAAACTGTCTACATTGTAGAGCTACAGTCTTGTGTGTGCATACATGCTAAGTTGCTTCGTGGCTGAATTAAAATTCATAGAGGTCTGTGTGTGGCTTACTCTCTGCTGCCTCTTGGTGGTAGAAGGTGTATTCAGCAAGAAAAAGAAAGGGAAGTGTCTGAAGTCTCCAGAGGTTTGGTGGCATACTCATGACCCTTAAAACTTTCCAGAAGTTAATGTGATCATGTTGATGTGATGAGTGGCTTTCTCAAAACATCTCAAGTTAGAATTTTAAAAATTTCTTCCTTTTTGATGTTCTACCAAAAGTTTCAGTAATAGTTGGTTTGACACCTCTAGGTGTTTTTTTAAACTAACATGTAACAATTTCTAGGGTTTGTTTTTTTTTTTAATGTTAATGGCTGTAAGATTATTGTCTAACCTCATTTTGATATAATTTTATCTAAGAACAGACAGCTAATTGACTAGCTAATCCCTCCCTTTTTTAAAGAAAAAATGCTTTCCATTAGCTGTTTGTTTGGTGGAGCCTTTCTGAAGATATTAAGTGTCTCCCTATACGAGGGGTAATCAGTTAGCTTCTTAGAGTTCATAACACGTATGATAATTTGTTTGTCATTGAACAAAATATGATTTCTCTTTGTATTTACTTTTGAAATCTAGTGTCTTAATCAGCATAAAAGTAGTGATTTTTTTTAACACAGTTAAATACTTTTCTAGACAAGCTCCGAAGAAGTATGCCTAACCTAGCTCGGATGCCAAGTACAACCACTATTAGTAGCAATGGGAGTTCTCCAGTCACCGTGCGGAATAGTCAGAGTTTTGACTCAAGCTTGCATGGAGCTGCAAATGGAATTTCAAGAATACAGTCTTGTAGTAAGTATGACAGACTTTTTGGTAATTTTCAGTTAGTTATAACACCATTAGGAAAATATCTTACTATTTCATTTTTCTTTCTTTCTATGAACACTACAGAGAAAGTTATCCTTTTGACTTTTATTTTGTATTTCACCATTAAGAAGTATTTTCACCGGTGCCTGTTAATAATTAGCAAATTATATGTTACCAATTAATAATTAGCAAATTGTATGTTAGCCTTTATACCTAAGGATAGAAGTAGAAGCCCTGAATGGTGATTGATCTCTTTACTCATCATACAAAAATGTTTTCTGTGTGGTCCTGCCTCTTTCTAGCTGTGCACTTGATATATTTACTCCGAGGAAAGCACAGCTATTCTGTCCAGCTCTTACTGTGGTCTTGTTTTGCATCAGTCCATAGCTTTCCCGGGGCAAATGAAGTTCTGTTTTAGTGTGACTGAAGAGTAGGATTTACCTACTTCATTGCAGTTTGCCCACAGTCTTTCATTCTCTGTATGTTTTACCCAGTGATGAGGAGCGTGGTGAGAGTACAGTCTAGCGTTCTTGTGTTCTCACTTTGTGTTGGGAAGTCTTGGCTCCAGGTTCCCTGCCCCCCATGAATGCTGCCTGTATGGGTTGCTGCTGCTGCTAAGTCACTTCAGTCATGTCCGACTCTGTGCGACCCCATAGATGGCAGCCTACCAGGCTCCCCCATCCCTGGGATTCTCCAGGCAAGAACACTGGCGT
>NW_011494926.1:4985603-5015928 GCF_000754665.1 Bison bison bison | reverse complement strand
CAGTATTGATGTACCCAGACCTGGAAGGCCAAGTGTGTGGCTGAGCACCATCAACCAGATGGCTTAGGTTTCCACCCAGCAGACTCCTTGGTGCCCCTGATAAACTACCCCAGGTTCCTCCACAGGTTGAGAATGGGTCAGGTTTCTGGTTGCTGCTTGTGTCATTCACTGTGTCACACTGTACTGTCATTAATGTTCATCTTCCATACTAGCTTACTGGCTTTTCCTAGGTGTGGACCATAGTTCATCTGACTTTCTGTCCCCAGCACCTGACTTGCTGCTGGGCACATTGAGCTCTCAGGAGATGTTTGAACAAATGTATAAATGAACGCTGTAGGGCTGGATCTTAGGTCTTCATCTATTAATATTTGAATTAAAGGCTTGTGTAAAGACACAGAAGATGGCCTAGGAACTAATGGTGGGAAACTGAGGACTGCTTTCTAATTTTATGTCAGGAGGTTAGGGCAGATGGCCAAATACATCATGATGAAATTTAACTGAGATAGAAGTTCTGTGCTTGAGTATAAAAGTCAACAGTATAAACATAGAAGGGGAAAATACAGTCGTGACAGTAGCAAACAGGGTGATGGTGAGGAGTTTTTGTGAACTCTAATTCGGTGTGGATCAGTAGCGCAGTTTGAGTGCCAGAAAAATGTAAGTAACCCAAAATAGAACATACCCTACAAACAATGGAAAGTCTTGATGGAAGTCCTGAAAAAATGATGAGAGCATGTCAAAAGGATACAGGAAACGGCTTGATGAAACTCCCAGAGACCAAACCTGCGACAGATTGAGCTACAGAATAAATGATTATATTAAAAGATTATAACCCATAGATTAAATCATCATAGCTTCATACTTAATTGAATAAATGGAGAAGAGGGGAAATTCTTCTTTATAGAAGAATTGCAATTAATAAACATAAAGAAATGAAATAGAAAAATCATTGTGTGTAACTCAAGCATAACAATGAGAGAAAACAAAAGAACTTGAGTGTTAATGTGTAAGAGGAGGTCAGTCGTGAACTTGTTTCAGATCTCAGGACTCTGTTCTCATTGACTTTGATCCCTAAGCAAATATCCTTTATACATCATGCATGTATATGAACATCATGCGTGTATATAAACATCATGTGTGTGTTTCGTGAAGAGCTAGATCTGGACTGGTGTGTCTTCTGGAGCGAACAGAGTGAACAGAGAAGGTTGGAGAGGCAACTCCAGAAGGAAGACGCTAGGTTTGCAGGCAACAGCTCGAGTCTGGGTCTTTTCTTAGTCTTACATGCATGGGAAACTGTGTATCCTTTCTGATCCTTGTTTTCTCATTTGTAAAATTAGGCTTGTGTCTATTAATCTTGACTAGTTTCTCTGTTATTTCTTTTTAAACTCAATGTAGTTATCTGTCTTGTGTATAGGAGAGTTAATGGGACTAATAGGACTGCCTTCCTGAAATAACTCTTCTGGAGTTTCATTTCAGATGATATACTTTTTGAAATTTCATTTAATCTGTAGTTAAATTTTAGAATTGGTATCTTAGCAATATTAGTTTTCTAATTCATTAACATGGAATATCCCCTCATTTACTTAGGTCTTATCTGTCAAAGTTTTGTAGCTTCCTGTATAGAGGTTTAATACAGCTATAGTTAAGTTTATTCCTAAGTATTTTATCTTAAAAATGCTTTCATAAGTAGCATTTTTTTCAAATTTTAGTTCACTGATAATTTAGAAATACAACTGATTTTTTTTCTATTTTGATGTTATGTTCAGCAGCTTTGATAACTTCATTATCCTAATAGTTATAAATTTGGAATATACTTGTAATATAATACATCTGAACACCAATGCGTATTCAAGAATGTTCATAAAACCCCAGACTTGGAAGTAACCAAGCTTTGCATCATCAGGAGAATGGATTTTAACATACATTCTGTGGAATACCACACAGCAATGCAAATATATGGATAAATCTCAAAAACATAATGTTGAGTCAAAGAAGCCAGTCACAGAAGAGAACATACTCTGTAATTCCATTTACATGAAGATCAAAATAGGAATAACAAATCTGTGGTGATAAAAATGAAAGTAACAGTCACTTGCGGGGCATGTTGACTGGGAGAGGATGCGTGAGAAGCTGCTGAAGCGCCGGCAGTGTTTGCTGTCTTGATGTGGATATGGTTACATGAGTGTGTTCATGTCACAATTTCATTTCGTTCTAGGCTTAACGTTTGGGTGCCTTTAGCCTGGCGTGCTGCAGTCCATGGGGTTGCAAAGAGTTGGATTAGCACAACTTAGCTGCTAAACGATAACACTTGATGTATATGGTGTTTCAGAAGACACTGGGCCCAGTATGCAGATACCTTCATGTGTACATTTAAAACCCTTTCGGACAGCATCAGCATCTTTGGGTACGACACACGTGCAGACAGTGGTGAACGTGTACATGTTCTCTCTCCTCCTAGTTCCATCCCCAGGACAGCTCCAGCACAGGATCCACAGCGTGGGACATTTCCCAGCATCAGTGCGGCAGCCTCTTAAAGCCACGGCCTACGTGAGCCCAACCGTCCAGGGCAGCAGTAACGCGCCCTTATCCAACAGCTTACAGTTATACTCCAACACGGGGATCCCCACCCCCACCAAAGCTGCAGCTTCGGGCATCATGGGCCGCAGCGCACTTCCAAGACCTTCACTGGCAATAAATGGGAGTAATCTGCCTCGAAGCAAAATTGCACAGCCTGTCAGAAGGTGAGAGCCTTGGTCCGTTCTTCCTTGTAACCCTGTTCGTGGTCTGCAGTTAGAAACCGCCCCAGGCACCACCCTGACATTTCCTCTGTCTAACCCTGGTTGGTTACTCTTCCCCTTGTGGCCTGACTCGTGACCTCCTGCCTCTGGATTCAGTATTTTTCAATCTTTTTTTTTTTTTTTTTTAATCAGAATGGGCACAAATGATGTTAGGCATGTACACAACACACCCTCCTCCCACAGTCATGATTTAAAAAGCATCTTAGTGACGTTTCAGTTCAGTTCAGTCCAGTCGCTCAAAGTGGTGTTTAGTTGGGGTTTATTAGCTTATGTTGGGAACTTTGGTATGTTCCAGGTAGAATTTTTTAAATTGCACATTGCTTGCCGGGCACATGTTCAATGAGCTCACAGTCATGTTGTGTCCTTTCTGAAGTGGATCTGCTGGAGTGTTTTATGGTTAAAAAACAATTCCATAAAAGTGAGTTGACAAATTAGATGATGCGACAATGGAGGCAGTAAATACATACAACTCTTACAAGAAATTAGTATTTGAAGGAGGAGAGGGAGGGGAGCCATGGTGACAGTTTGCAAAGGATGTGGAAACAAATTTTTTTTATTTATGCATTAGGTATGTATAGTTTTTATTTTCTGATGCATAATAGGTGCTCAGATCAAAAGCAAATTTAGAAACTATTGCAAAACAAAAGTAAATAATCTTACTATCCAGATAGAAATCACTTTCGTGCGTGTTAGTTCAGTGCAGGGCTGTGTTTCATTCATGACTGAATAGAATCACATTGTTCGATGCATATGTTACCTGTGGACAGTACATTTGTCCTTGGATGTCTGTCTTCGAACTAATCTCCTGGATAGGCTGTCATTGCCAGATAGAGGGTCTGGTTCCCCAAACTTAGGCAAACATTGGTTTTAACACTTTTTAAAAATTTGCTGCCAACATAATAGGCAAATCTCTTGATTATCTGTAAGATTGAATACAAATAGAATTACATGAAGAAATTTTCAGTGAAGCAACCACTGATGTTTTCAGGCCATTTTTCTGTCATGTTTATCTTTCTCTCTGATTTTAAAATGCTCTTACTACACTTAAGGATATTGGTCGTTTTCCCCTTATGTTGCACATCTGCCTGTGCACATACAACACTCGTGGCAGCGTGCTGGGAACTGGATATTCCTGAGGATGGGCATGTTGACGGCCAGAACCCCAAGGCACACAGGGGAAAGTGCCAGCACGCTGTCACTGCTGGGGTGAGGGTGGGGAGACCAGAGCGCGACGACTTGTGGGGTTACTTACAAGCCATTTCCTTTTTTAATCCTTTCACAGTTTCCTTCAGCCTCCAAAGCCTCTGTCTTCACTCAGCACGCTGAGGGATGGAAACTGGAGAGACGGTTGCTACTGATGCAGTTTTCTGTACCCTTGAGGAGTGGGAAAGAACTGGAAATGAGGGTCGTGTTACCCAGCTGGCTGGGTAACAGCGGGTGTCAGGATATTCTTTCCCTTCTGCATTTTAACACATTTACTGCATTGTTTTTCAGTGGACCAATCACCAGAGACTAATTATTGCACTTAAATATTTGCCTGAGATACTGCAACGTTCACAGATCCGCGGTTGCAGTATTGTGACACTTAGAGCTAGGACGTTTTTGTAGAACTGATAATGTACCTGAATCCTTTTTGAGAGAGTTGAGGTGTATCCATAATGCTTTCTTTGCCATCTGAGGTTTTTGTTTCTTTTTTTTAACCTGTTCAATTTACTTACATGTTCTAAACATCTTCCCATTACATGTTCTGTATTTTAATACATTGCATATTTACAACTAGGTTATATAACGTATGCTTTGAAATTTACTTTTTTATAGTTTACAGGAATTTTATTTTTTGTGCCTATTTCTTTTTACACCTATGTGAACCACTATGGAACAACTTAAATTTTGTGCCATAAAAATATTTTTGTGGTAAGGTACTATTTTTTTAGCTCTAGGGATATATCAGCAAAAATCCATCACACAATTGAGACATAATTTTCTGTTGAATGAGCACAATGTAAGCTGAAGCATTGCAAGGAGACAGCCAGACAGCAGCGTGAAATGGGTCTTGTTGTTTTCATTGTTAACTTATTGTCATTCCTGGCTTTCATATTTATAATGGCATCATGAGCTCATTGCACTTAATACCTGCAGTGTTTGCTACTGTACCACAATTGATTTTCAGAACTTTTACAGAGGATGAAACTGTAACGTTTTATTAACAATGCTTCTGGAAATGAATGCATTTTAAAGCAAATAAATCTTTTTGATAGACCTTTTACAAAATCCATTTGCACTAATGAATGCTTTCTTACGGGATATGACTTACTATTTGTTACTGTGTACACCGCTGTTTTGGAATGTTTAGAAATAAAGACTATTTCGGCAATATCAGGTCACGCATGAATGTGCAGCATAAATGATACCAACCCCACACCTATGTTTCACCGCAATCGTGAAAGCATTGTGATGCTCTTGAACAGGTCAGTCAGACCTAAAGTGGGTAGGCAGAGGATTCACATTTGTAAGCAACTCTCTCTCTCTCAAATGCTCGGGATAAGATATGTGAGATTTTAGCTCTGTAGTGGGGTTTGGGTCCCCATGTAAGAAGGTCAGTAGAACCCAAAGAACCAGAAACCCATTCCTGGATGAATACTGTCAGTGGAGATGCCAATATTTTATGGGGGTTGAACTTGAAGTACTTTCTCAATGTCAGTGAAACAGCAAGGTATTATTAGTCTACACTTTATTTGATATATATTGGAAAACTTCTTGCCAGAAGGTGCTATGGAAAGGTTAGGTAAAGGTTTTATTGTCAAGTTTTAAAATAGAGTTTTTCTGAAGTTATTTGAGGTTTTTATTTTTAAAAAGTGTGCCTTTCTTCATAGTTCCATGGAGAAAAACAGTGAGGCTGACTTTTGAGTCCAGGTGTATCTGATCTCAGAAGTCTGTTTTTACCACTACTGCACTCTTCTGTGAACATATGTAGTCAAGTCAGTACATTTAATAAAAAATGAGTTTATATTCTGCTGAGAAGATGAAAGAATTCAACTCATTTGCAAATCAAATATTTCATTTATATTCAAAAGAGTCTGTTCAGCCCTTGCAATAAAAACCAAAGATCCCTGCACCTTGGAATTTACATTCCAGTTAGGAGAGAGACACTAAACCACATACAAGTAAGTAGATTGCAATACATTAGGTCTTCAGTGCTATGGCAAAAAAGGAAAAGGAGCTGAACATCAGGGGAGTTGAGAGAGTGGAGATGGGGAGAGATCACACTATTAAGTGGGGTCATCTGGGTAGATCTCACTGAGAAGTTGACACCTGAACAAAGACTTAGAGATGGAGGGTCCGCCCTAAAGCTATTTCACAGCCTCGTTCACCTGGAATTCTACCGGACACAAAATGATGTTGGTGGTCATTTTCGCAATTCTCCCTAGGGTGGTATAGAACATTTATTCTAGATGCATACAGGAGAATTTAATGTATTACATCAACAGAGGCCCTAGGGTACAGCTTCTCAAAACGTGGTCCTCACACTAACAGCATTAGAATTAGCATTTCTTGGAAACTTACTAGAAATGCAGATCTTTAAGCTCACCCCAGACCTATTGACCCTCTAGGGGCCCTCTAGGTGGTTTGAAGAGCCATCTGTGAGAAGAGCTGCTGGAAAGGAGGAAGCCACCTAGGCGAAGGCTTAGGACAGTGTACATCCATCTGGGATGTCTGAGGAAGAGCAGAGAGGCCAATGTGGCTGCAGGCAGAAGGAACACGGGGGAAGCGGTAGAGATGAGATCGGAAAGGAGAGAGGGGAAGGCCTGTGGAGGGCATGTGGGCCACAACGAGGCTTAGACTACTCTGGAACGGGAGCTGTTCATGGTTTTGAGCAGCAGCATTCATGATTTGACTTTTTAAAAGTATCACTCGTATTTCATGGGAACAGACTAAGAAATGGAGATGCGTAAAAATGAACTGTTCGATTTAGGCGAGAGAGATGATGAGCTAGGCCAGCAGGATAGTAATGGAGGAGATAAAATGGTCAGATTCAGGCTACCTTTTAAAACTGTAGCTATCAGGAGGTCTTTGTGGATTGGATGTACTGTTAGAAACCAGAAGAAAAACTCCAGGTGTTTGGGCTGGCCACTAGAAGGATGGAGTTCCTCCAACAGAGATGAGGAAGCTGTGGGTGGGGAAGGTTTGAAACCATGGTCATCTGGCTGAGCTCACGGACACCCTGTATCTCACCTGCAGTCCTCACACTGGGTAATAAACCGGAACGCACACAGAAGGGGTCCCGAAGCTCAGTTCTCCAACACAGAAGGGAACTGTAATGCTGAGTGAACTCAGCCAATCTAGCCCAGCTGACACGTGTACTAGTTAGCTATTGCTACATAACAGGCTTCCGTCATGGCTCTGTGGTAAAGAATCTGCCTGCCAATGCAAGAAACAGGTTCGATCACTGGGTTGGGAAGATCCCCTGGAGAAGGAAATGGCAACACACTCCAGTGTTCTTGCCTGGAGAATTCCATGGGCAGAGGAGCCTGGTCAGCCACAGTCACTGGAGCCGCAGAGAGTATGACTCGACTGAGCAGCTAAGCACAGAACAGCCTTACACTTAGGTTTTGCTAACTAGAGTAGTTCTGCTACCTTTTCCTTCAAGAGTGTCATGGATATTCTTGTTCCTTTGCATTTCCGTATGTATTTTTAAATAAACTAGCCAGAAAAACACCCTGTTGGAATTTTGATGGGATTGCATTGAAATTATAATTCAATGTGTTGGAAATTGACTGTTTACATATTGAATTTTAAAATCCTCAAACATGGTCTACCTCTTCTTTTATGGACTGAGGTATTCTTTAATCTCAATAAAAATATGCAGGTTCTCCCCAGAGGACTGAAATGCCTTTTGCAAGGTTAATTTCTAGGTGTGTGATACTTTTTTATGTGATGTTATACTTATGATATTTAAAAAATTTCATTCCTAATGGTTGGTTTCAAATGTTTTATTCAACCACCTTAAATGTATATAAGTTATATTAATTTATATTTAGACTCTTCATATACACAGTCAAATGTATGAATATTAGATTTCTTTCTTTCCTGTATCTTGCCTGTGATCTTCAATGAAGTATTACATACAAATGATAACAGATAACCATCTTTCTGCTAATTGAAAAGCTTTCTGGTTTTACCATTAGGTTTCAAATTTGCTGATAGCTGTTTATCATAAAAGAATGTGAATTTTAACAGACTTCCTGCATCTATTAAAATGTGATTCTCAGTTTTTTTAAGTTTATTTTTAATTGGAGGATAGTTAGCTTACAATATTGTAATGATTTCTGCTATATAACACCATGAATCTGCCACAGAGATACACCCATCCTCTTCCTTCTAAACCTCCCTCCCACTTGCCTCCCCATCCCACCTCTCTAGGTTGCCACAGAGCATTGGCATGTGATTATCTCATTTAATCTATTAATGTGATGACTTTATGATGGATTTTTTTAATGTTGAATCAACCTTGAATTATTGAGATAAATCCAACTTGGTCATAATGCATTATTCTTTTTTAAAATAGATTAATTTGATTTACTAATATTTAGAAGTTTTGTCCAACTTTTGGAATAAAATTGTTTTATACTTGTTCTTTCTCAAACTGTCCCTATTAGGCTTTGGAATGAAGATGGTGTTAGTCTCATAAAATGAGTTGAGGAGTACTTTGTGTTTTTGTAGCTGGGAGGATTTGTTTAATATTGGAGTTATTTCTCCCTTACGTATGTGATAAATCTTAGTGGTAAAGTCACTGGGGCCTGGAGTCCAGTCAAGTCATGTTTTTAAAATCTGATCTTGTGTTTTGTCTACTTCCAAAAGCATGATTAAACCTCTTTATCGGTGGATTATCTATATACTCTTTAGAGTTCTGTCAGATTTTGCTGTGTGTCTTCTTATGCCACATGATTTGGTGTGTACATACTTAGTATCTTTCATCTTCCTGGCAAAGTGAACCTGTTATCTTTGAACCAGTCTTCTGTATCTTTTTTTAAAATGTCTTAAAAATCTATTTTTCAGATCTTAAATAGCTACATATTTCTTTTAGTGTTTGTATGATATATATTTTTAAACCTTTGCTTTCAAACTTTTATTATCAGGTTAAACAGCATACAATTCAGTATTTTTTAGAACCTATAATGAAAGTCTTTGTCCTTGAACTTGATCATTTAAGCCATTGTATATAAAATATTACTGACATATTTAGATAGAAGTCTATCACCTTCTTAATGAGTTTTGTTTGTTACATCTATTCCTTCTCCCCCATTTTTGTCTTCCTTTAGATCGTTTTTTTCATTCTACCTTTGTCTCCTGTTAGGTTGAAAATTATACCCTAATCCTCCTTTGCTCTTCTTTTAGTGGTTAACCCCCAAAATGACAATTTGTGCTCTTAACCTATCAAATAATAATTTACCTTTATCATCCTCCTAGGTAACAAAAGGACCCCCAAATCACCTTACATTTAATCCTTAAATTGTATGTGAAATTCATGATTCAGCCAGGGACTGGGGAGAAGAGACAATATTTAGATTTTGGGGACTCCTTAAAATTCAGAGAAATCAGACTTAGCCATGTAAACAATATTTACATGTAAAAGATATTTAGAGAAAGAGTGGTGACCGGACCAAGGGAATGATCAGCTTCTATAAGGTCAGCAATGTGATCTTAAAGCAGGTTCTGAGTTCACTCAGCCAACAAATCACTGAGGCTGTCAGGCTTTGTTCTAAGAGGCCCCCAGGGTATCCCAGCCAACAAGTCAGTTGTGGTCTCTACCTTCATGGAAGTGACACTATTGATTCTAGTAAGAGAGAAATTCAAATCTTAACAAATACCATGTCTTTCCTATAAAGGAACAAGCAAGGAGCTAAGATACAGAGTAACGGGGGATGGGAGGAGTGGGGAGGATGCTCCAGAAAGGCCTTTCTGAGAAGAGATTTAAGCTGAGGATGCATATGAATTCATCAAATGAAGACAAACGGGAAGGTTATATTTGGGAGTGTACACAGGGCCAAAAAAACGTTGGTGGGGCTGGACCTTAACGGCCCAGCTGGCTCTGTGCTTTGTGGGCCCAGTTCACAATGAACAGTGTGAAAACATACTAAGAATTACAGGATGGCAGCAGTCCAGCATTAAAGCAACCACGGGGCCCTTCTGAGCACCAGGCTACGTGCCACTGCACAGGTCCCAAGCCCACAAAGCCAGCCCTGGCTGGAGAGAGAGGCAGGAGCATGAGCTGGGGAACCTCAACTAAGGAAGGGCTTTGAATTTTACTCCAAGTTCGATGGGAAGCTATTTATTAATAGTAACACTAACACTCACACTTTTCTTCCTATGTGCCTGACACGCCACGAAGCTCTTTAGAAGTTTTCTCCTAATTTAATCTTCACACAGTTTGATTGTTCTAAAATTACACTTGTGTGATTTTAATTTGTGGAAGTGACTGAGTGATGACATCAGGAGGTTGATCCACTGAAACAAGACTTTTATGACTCACCTTTCCGGAGAGGAAGGGGCAGGTCACAGCACTCAGGGCCAGGCTGTGGTCAGGAGGTGGAAGTCTAGGCTGGAGTCTCTAGCTGGGGTCTCTGTGAGAAAGAATAGCAAAGCAGAGTAAACAAGTCTAGAACTGGCTGATCTGAATAGTTCCAGGGGCGGGGCGGTGGGGGGTTGCTATAAGGTGTTTCTAGTTGCCTAGTACTTGGCCCTGGTTTGATGAGGACGGGGAGTGTGGGTTTGGTGTGTGAGAACTGGATAATAAGGGTTGGGGACCCGGCCTTGGAGCAGCCAGTCTGCCCACTCAGGAGAGAGGTCAACACTTGGCTGATAGTTTGATGCTGTGATGAACGGACGCCGAATAGACATAACAAATCTAAGAAAACACAGTTAAAACACCCACTGATGTAAATACTACTCAGTGTGTGTGCATGTTCAGTCATATACGCAGTTGTAAATGACTCTTTCAACCTCATGGACAGTAGCCCTCCAGGCTCTTCTGTCCATGGGATGTCTCAGGCAAGAATATTGGAGTGGGTTGACATTTCCTCCTCCAGGGGATCTTCCTGACCCAGGGATTGAATCAGAGTCTCTCACATCTCCTGCATTGCAGGTGGATTCTTCACTGCTGAGCCACCAGAGAAGCCTCTAAATACTGTTAGCATCCCCACTTTATTTTGTTTTTCTACATCCTTAGGATTTATTTTCGGAGAAAGCAATGGCACCCCACTCCAGTACTCTTGCCTGGAAAATCCCGTGGACGGAGGGGCCTGGTGGGCTGCAGTCCATGGGGTTGCGAAGAGTCAGACACGACTGAGCGACTTCACTTTCACTTTTCACTTTCCTGCATTGGAGAAGGAAACGGCAACCCACTCCAGTGTTCTTGCCTGGAGAATCCCAGGAACGGGGGAGCCTGGTAGGCTGCCGTCTCTGGGGTCGCACAGAGTCGGACACAACTGAAGCGACTTAGCAGCAGCAGCAGCAGCAGCAGCAGGATTTATTTTATACCTGGGAGTGGATACTTTTTGACCCTCTTCACCCATTTTTACCTACTCTCCACTCCCTGCCTCTGGAAACCAGCAGTTTGTTCTCTCTGAATTTAGGAGCTCGTTTTTGTTGTTCCTGTTTAGAGTCAGTATATACGTGAGCTCATATGCCATGTGTCTTTCTGTTACCTATTAGAGAAGTTAAACAATGTCACAGAGCTACTGGGTGTCAAAGCTCAGATGTGAACCCTGGCTTTTAATCAAAAAGTAACTTGCACAAATAGGAAGTTAAAATTCATTTTACATGGAGAAAGGACTACAGAGAGCCAAGTGTGGAAGTGAGCACAGAGTGGGGTGGTCATTCCTTGTGGAGGGGGCAGTACATGAGCAGGGAAGTGGCATGTGCAAGAACAGATGCTAAAATGCTTGGTCAATCTGGTGAGCTGTTCGATTTAGCAGCCTGCTGTCTGCAGTGGAGCGCTGGAAGAGATTCAGCTGAAGGCGTGGGCAGGGGTTAATTTAGGGGGACTTGGAACCCATGCAGAGTACAAAAGGGAGCCAACTCTTGCCGAGAGAAGACTGGAAGGCAAGAATGCCATCTAAGATGGCATCAGCCTGGGCTCAGTGCAGGGGCCACAGACTAGCTGTTTTGAAGCAGAAGGAATTTGATGGAGGAAATGAATGGCTATAAGATCACTGGAAAGACAGGTGGGCCTCTGAGAATAGCTCCTCACCCCACATTGCAGACCAGGAGACGGGCTAACGGTACGAGAGATGGGGCAAACAGAATCGGAAGCTGCCCTGAAATCCTTGGCTCCACTAATGCATGGCCCATGCTCTGGTCCAGGGATCAGGACATGCTGCATCCAGGCTTCATCACTGTGCCCTCCAGATCTGCAGCAACAAAAAGCAGATGGACCATGCGCCCAAGTGTCCCACCCATGAAAGCACTGATCAGATGAGGGACTCCTGCTGATGTTGCCACAGAATAAAGCCAGTGCTTCTGTGTTTGCCCACAGAAGGTCAGATATTTGGTAAAGAGTCCAACTGCCAACCCAGGAGACACAAGGGACGCGTGTTCGATCCCTGGGCTGGGAAGATCCCCTAGAGTAGGAAATTGGCAACCCACTCTGGTATTTCTTGCTTGGAAAATTCCACAGACAGAGGAGCCTGGAGGTCTATAGTCCATGGGGACCCAAAGAGTCAGACACGACTTAGTGACTGAACAACAATAAAGAGTCAGACACGACAGAGCATGCACACGCCCAGGGTAATTACAGGCCTGCAAGAGCATCTGACCAATGGACCCTTGGCTGCATCTGGAATCCTTGCAGCAAGAAAGTCTGAGGGATGAGGGTTTCAGCTGTTCTCTGCAGTGGAGGGAGCCACCCCCATCAGACCACCACATCCACATCCACCACAGAGATGACTGTACATGCCTGGCAGACAGTGGATAGGGAAGGGAAAGGCATGGGAGATGTGGAGAAGGTAAGACAGGCAGGGCTTGGTCCCTTACTAGAAAAGACTTTAACCAGAACTAAGCCAACTTAATACATGGCCTTGGCAGAGCCATTTCAGTGAACGTCATGTCCAATGATGAGAGGTGAGTAGGGGCTGTGGTCCGTTTTCTGCAGCCTCCCAGATGAGAAGCTATCACAGGTGTGTTGCTGTGACATGGATATGACGCGGGTCACCACTTTTCTCACTCTGATGTCATTTTCCTCATCTCTCACTGCTTGACAGTTAAGTCAGTGGTGACGAAGGGCTCCATTCCTGCACTAATAGCTGGGCTACTAAGGACAGATCTATTCATCTGACTTTCCCCAGAGGCAATCAACTCTGAATATTCACTGGAAGGACTGATGCTGAAGCTGAAGCTCCAATACTTTGGTCACCTTATGCGAAGAGTTGACTCATTGGAAAAGACCCTGATGCTGGGAAAGTTTGAGGGCAGGAGGAGAAGGGAAGGACAGAGAATGCCATGGTTAGATGGCATCACCAAATCAGTAGACATCAGTTTGAGCAAATTCCGGGAAATGGTGAAGGACAGGGAAGCCTGGTGTGCTCCAGTCTATGGGGTTGCAAAGAGTCGGACATGACTGAGTGGATGAAAAATAACAAGAGTCAGATTCTGAGACAATGGTCAGCAGTTTAACTGGGAGGTGTGGGACGTGCCACAGGTGAATGGGAATCAGGGGAGAACCAGGAAAGGGGGCACTCAAGGGGGTTTAGTTGGCCACCTGCCAAAACTGAAGCCCATAACTATACTCTGGGAAAGAGTGAACACACCCCAGAGGGTCTCCCACTCAGAACTGAGATGTTTGTTCAGCAGCTCCTGGCAGTCAAAGGGTGTTAAGTCCCCAGATCTCCCCATCTGCTATGTTGGGTGACAAAGCTTTGCCTTCCTCAGCTTCAAAGAAACTGGAGCCTATCATACAGAGTGAAGTAAGTCAAAAAGAAAAACACCAATACAGTATATTAACACATATATATGGAATTTAGAAAGATGGTAACAATGATCCTATATGCGAGACAGCAAAAGAGACACAGATGTATAGAACAGTCTTTTGGACTCTGTGGGAGAGGGCGAGGGTGGGATGGTTTGGGAGACTGGCACTGAAACATGTATATTATCATATGTGAAACGAATCACCAGTCCAGGTTCGATGCATGAGACAGATGCTCAGGGCTGGTGCACTGGGATGACCCTGAGGGATGGGATGGTGGGGGAGGTGGGAGGGGGTTTCAGGATGGGGAACACATGTACACCTGTGGCAGAAGCATGTCAATGTATGGCAAAACCCACTACAATATTGTAATTAGCCTCCAATTAATTTACAAAAAAGAAAGACACAACTGGCTGGCGGTCAGTGCACACTACTGGGTCAGGGTCTGAAAACTACTGATCCCGGCCCACAGCCCATCTTCCCACAATCTTATATAAGCTAATAGTGATTTTTACATTTTTATAGAATTGCGTAGAGCATATGTGACAGAGACGATGCATGGCCTGCAACGCCTAAAATGTTTACTTTGTGACCCTTTCACAGAAAAGTTTTCCTGACCCCTGATGTGGATTATCTTGCAGTAACAAAGAATCCCCACATTTCAGGCAAAAAACAGCCATTTCTCTTGTGTGCTCTAGGGCAGGTGTCCCCAGCTTCCAGGATCTAATGCCTGATGATCTGAGTTGGAGCTGATATAATAATAATAATGATAGAAATAAAGTGCAGAATAAATATAATGTGCTCCCCAAACTGTCCCCCTTGCCCAATTCTGTGGAGAAATTGTCTTCCACGAAACTGGTCCCTGGTGCCAGAAAGGTTGGGGACCACTGCCTGGGGTCCAGTGACTCAGAGGAGGCTTTGCTACACCGTGGTCATGCTAACCCTTCTGATAACAGGACTTTCTCAGCAGGGAGCGGCAGAGAGAGAAAACTGAGTCAGAGACCAAGCCCCGAGTACTCCAGAGCAAGAAGGATGTGAGCCATCTCCGCTGCACGTAACCAGAGCTGCCCACACAGCCTCTCTAGCTGCACAGGAAGTAGGGAACATGATCTGTGTCCAGGAAGCAGAGGCGATCTGGGAATATTGGTGAGCTCTGCTCAAGGCTACCCGCATTCTTTCACATCTTCCCTCCATTTCCCCAATATAATTAAACAAGCTTTTAACCTCAGCAATATTGACTTCATATACTATATTTTCCAGGAGATAATGAATATTTTATGTCTTTATTTTAACCTTTTTTATTTTGTATTAGAGTGTAGCTGATTAACAGTATTGTGATACTAATAGGTTCAAGTGGACAGCTAAGGGACTCAGCTGTGCATATTTCTGTATCCATTCTTCCCCAAACTCCCCTCCCAGCCAGGTTGTCACATTAGCATAGAGCAGAGTTCCCTGTGCTATGCAATAACCATTTCATTAAAAAAACTGCTTTACATTCCACACAGCTCTGATAGTAAAAAATGTCAGTGATCTATCAATCCCAATTTTTCTTTATTTTCCTTCAAGATATTACTCTGGAGCCTCCTCACTTCTGTTGTTACCCGAGCCTGCTGCACAGCTGAGTTTCCTTTGCTTCTCTCCTGGACCGGATCTCCTGTTTCCTAACACCAGATCCCTCTCAGTTTATTCCTGCGTTTTCATGGAGCACACTTATTAGTATTGGGTTGGCCCAAAAGTTTGTTCGGATTTTTTCGAGATGTAACAGAAAGACCTGAATGAACTTTTGGGTAAACCCAAGATTGAGGGCAGGAGAAGGGGATGACAGAGAATGAGACGGATAGTATCACTGACTCAATAGACATGAGTTTGGGCAAACTTCAGGGGACCGTGAAGGACAGGAAAGCCTGGCATGCTGCAGCCCATCGGGTCACAGAGTTAGATACGACTTAGCAACTGAAAAACAATAGCTTCCTTGAAAAAGGGTATACGGAAGATATATTGCTTTGAAGACATCAGGTTTAAGTATACTTTAAGGTGCTGCTACTTGACTGGTCACATAGAATTCCAACTTGAAAATCATTTACATTTAGAATTTTGATGTCATCCTTTTATTGTCTTCTAGATCCCAGTGTCATTACTCAGAAATTCTATGCTGTTCTTCTTCTCAGTCCTCTATATTTCCCCTTTTATTTTCTGACCCTTTGGTGTTCCAGTTTCATTGTACTTGGTACTCAAAGGGGCCTGGAAATCTGAAAACTGTCAACGAAATATTACTCAGTTGATTTAAGAAAGAAATGGAAAATTTTACTGGAGCCAAATTGAGGATTATGACACAGGAACACCATCTTGGAAAGTTCCAAGAACTGGAGCTTCTTTATATGTGTATGTGTGTGTGTGTGTGTGTGTGTGTGTGTTTTTAAAGCATGACTATACTTTAAATGAAGTATTACTGACAGTTACAAAATCCAGATTTGCAAGTACATAGTGGTGGGCCATAGTGACTCTTCACAAGATCAAGAAGGAATGTTCTCTTTTAAGGAGCTGTCTTATGGGTGCAAAGAGAATGCTGTGCTTTACGGCAGAGCAGGTGTTTCTGCCCATGAGCGAGGTTTGGCTGATGCCTAACTGCAAGATACGCAGGGCACAGCAGAGAGGAGGGAAGAAGCCAAAAGGCAGAGAAAAATTTTTATGTTTGTATTATTTTTTGGTCTTGCCATAGAATGTGAATTTTATTTTACAAAACTCATGCCTATTTTCTATTTTTGTGTTGTAATTTGTCCCCTTCTCTGTACTTTTTCTGTCCTCCTTTCCTAGAACTGCTGTTAATACTACGACTTTTCCTATCTTTCCTCTTCCATTATCCATCCTTTTGCATTTCTCTCCTGAGAGCTCCTCTAATATGTTTCAAACAGTTGTGATTTTTTAAAAAAAATTTAGGCTATTTTGAATTCCTATGACCTCCTTTTACTGTTCTGTTATTCCTTTCTCATAGTATTCTGTTTTATATTTTCATGGAAGCAGTATGTTCTTTTCTCTTTCTGAGAAAGGTAATAGAGTTGTTTGACATTTTCTTCCATTTCTTTTATTTTCTTAGTTCCTTCAAAGCTTCTTTTTGTTTCTTTTGGTCTTTCTCTGGTATGTGGAGACTGGCAATATTTAGCAGTGAGGCACTGAAGCTGATGGAAAGACAGACATGTGTCTATGGGGCTTGTCGATCAATGATTCTTTGACTGCTTCCTGTGATCTTGTGATAACTCCCAAGTGTCAGAACTCTAGGGTGGTTTAGTATCTCCAAAGAGGGACCCTCTGACTTTTTGCTTTGGGGAAATAAGCTTGATGGTAGGTCCTCCATTGTGTGAGGAGGATCCTGAATTTACTTGAATCCCTTGACTTCAGGATAGCTTCTCACCATCCCTCTCCTTTGTGTCTGGTGGCCCTGGAGGTGAATCATCATTCATTTTATTCAAAAGTAAACACCCCATCTGTTAAAAGTGTAGGCTATGATTAGTCCCTTGATTGCATATAGTGAAGAAATTAATTGCTTTGTCTGTCATCTTTTAAATAATCTTCCTGTTTTCAGATTCTGTTCCCCTTCCCACCCTCCCGTCTATGGTCTGGGGTTCTGCAAACACAGTCTTCTTGATTCTTTCAGGGCAGACATGCTCTAAATGTTTTTGGCAGGGACATCCTACAGAATGAGAAGATGTATTTGCAAACCTCATATCTGACAGGGAGTTAATATGAGAAATATATAAAGAACTCACACAATCAATAACAAAAAAAATCAAATAAACCAATTAAAAAATGAGTAAAGAGTCAAATAGACATTTCTCCAAATATGATATGAAAGGCAAACAGGTATATGAAGAGAATCCCAACATCATTAGTCATTAGGGAAATGCAAATTAAACCATAATGAGATATCACCTCACACTTGTTAGAATGACCTTCATAAGAAAAAAGACGAAAAATGCTAGCATGAATACAACTCCTATGGAAACACCATGGAAGAGCCTTAAAAATTATAAATAGAACTCCCATATGATCCAGCAATTCCAGTTCTGGGAATATGTCCAAAGGAAACAAAAACAGTAATTTGAGAAGATATCTTTATCCCCATGTTCATAGCAACATTATTTATAGTAGCCAATATATGGAAACAACCTGAGTGTCCATAGATGGATGAATGGAAAAAGAAGTTGTGATATATATGTGTGTGCGTGTGTGTGTGCGCGTGTGTGTATATAATTCAGCCATAAAACTGAGAAAATATCACCACTTGTGACAACATTGATGAATCTCATTGAAGGCATTATGCAAATTGAACAAGTCAGAGAAAGATAAATACTGTATGATCTTACTGTGTGGAAAAAAAAAAAAAAACAAAACCCAAAACACAAACTCTTAGGAAAATAGGTCAGGCTTGCAGTTCCCAGAGGTGAAGGGTGTGGGTGGGGGAGGGGAAATTGGAGGCGGCTGGTCCAAAGTTATAAAGGAAAGTTTTAAAGTAAATAAATACTAGGGATGTAATGTATAACACGATGACTACAACTGACACAGATACATACGTTAAGAGTAAATCTTAAGAGTTCTTATCACAGGAGAAATTTTTTTCCTTTTTAAAAATTATATCTATATGAGAAGATGGATGTTAGCTGAATCTATTGTGGTAATCATTCATAATATATGTAAATCAAACCCTCATGCCCTGTGCCTGAAACTTATTCAGTGATGTATGTCAATTATTTCTCATAAGATTGGGGAAAAATTAGCAAGTTGAATTCAACAGTACATTAAAAGCATCATATATCCAGGTCAAGTTGGATTTATTCCAGTGATGCAGGGCTGGTTCAACATCTGCAAATCAATGTGAAACATTACATTAACAAAATGAAAGGTAAAAAGCACATAATCACCTCAACAGGTGCAGAGAAAATATTTGACAAAATTCAACATCCATATGACAAAAACTTTTCAACAAAGCAGGTATGAAGGAAACATACTCAACATAATAGCAGCCATATATGACAAGATCACAGCTAACATCATACTCAATGATGAAAAGCTGAAAGCTTTTCCTCTAAAATCAAGAACAAGACAAAAATGCCCACTTTCAACACTTTTATTCAACAAAGTGTTGGAAGCTCTAGCCATGGCAGTTAGGCAAGAAAAAGAAAAGGCATTCAAATTGGAAAGGAAGAAGTAAAACTGTCATTATTTGCAGATGACATGATATTACATATAGAAAACCCTTAAGATGCCATCCAAAATTGTTAGAATAAGTGAATTTGTTGTAGGATGCAAAATTAATACTTAATAATCTGCTGCATTTCTATACACTAATAATGAACTGTCAAGAGAAATTTTTAAAATCCCATTTAAAATTGCATCAAAAACAATACAATACCCAGGAATAAAATTAACCAAGGAGGTAAAATACCTGTACACTGAAACTACAAGACATTAAAGAAAAAAAAATGAAAAGGACACAAATAAATGGAAATATATTCTGTGGTCATGAGTTGGAGGAATTAATATTGTTAAAATGTCTATACTACCCAAAGCAATCTATAGATTCAATGTAATCTCTATAAAAATTCCAGTGGTATTTGTTATAGAAATGGCACAAACAGTCCCCAGATTTGTATTGTTGTTGTTCAGTCACTCAGTACAGTTGTGTCCAACTCTGCAACCCCATGGACTGCAGCACACCAGGCTTCCCTGTCCTTCACCAGCTCCAGGAGCTTGCTCATGTCCATTGAGTCAGTGATGCCATCCAACCATATAGTCCTCTGTCATCCCCTTCTCCTCCTGCCTTCAATCTTTCCCAGCATCAGGGTCTTTTCCAATGAGTAGATTCTTCACATCAGGTGGCCAGAGTATTGGAGCTTCAATTTCAGCATCAGTCATTCTGATGAATATTCAGGGTTGATTTCCTTTAGGATTGACTGGTTTGATCTCCTTGCAGTCCAGGGGACTCTCAAGAGTCTTCTTCAGTACCACAGTTCAAAAGCATCAACTCTTTGGTGCTCAGCCTTCTTTATGGTACAACTCTCACATCTATATATGACTACTGGAAAAATCATAGTTTTGACTATATGGATCTTTGTTGGGAAAGTAATGTCTCTGCTTTTTAATGTTGTCTAGGTTTGTCATATTTTTTCTTCCAAGGAGCAAGCATCTTTAAGTTTCATGGCTGCAGTCACCATCCACAGTGATTTTGGAGCCCAAGAAAATAAAGTCTGTCACAGCTTCTATTGTTTCTCCACCTATTTGCCATGAAGTGATGGGACTGGATGCCATGATCTTAGTATTTTGAATGTTGAGTTTTAAGTCAGCTTTTTCATTCTCCTCTTTCACCTTCATCAAGAGGCTTTTAAGTTCCTCTTCCAAAATTTGTATGGAACCATGAGCAAGAAGAGCAAAGCTGGAAGCAGCACACTCCTTGATTTTAAACTCTATTACAAAACTACAGCAATCCAAGCAGTGTGATAGGGGCATCAAAACAATACATAGATCAACGGTACAGAATGGAGAGCCCAGGAATAAACCCACATACATTACCACAGAGAAGCTAAGAACGTACAAGGGGGAAAGAACAGTCTTTTCAATAAGTGGTATTGGAAAACTGGAGAGCTACATGCAAAAGAATGAGAGGATCACTGCCTTACCCAAGCACAAAAATTAACTCAAAATGCATTAAAGACTTGAACATGACATCTGAAATCCTAAAATTCCTAGAGGAAGTAAGTTCCTTGACATCAATCTTGGCAAAGAATTTTTTGAATCCAACCAGAAAAGTAACAAAAACAAAAATAAATCAATGGGACTAGCTCAAATTAAAAGATTTCTGCACATCAAAGGAAACCATCAATAAAAAGGCAACCTACTAGCTGGGAGAAACTGTTTTCAAATTGTCTGATAAACAGGCTTCCCTGGTGGCTCAGATAGGAAAGAATCTGCAAGGCAGGAGACCAGGTTCGACCCCTGGGTTGGGAAGATCTCCTGGAGAAGGAAATGGCAACCTGCTCCCAGTATTCTTGCCTGGAAAATTCTACAGACAGAGAACCCTGGCAGGCTACAGTCCATGGGGTCAGAAAGAGTCAAGCATGACTGATCGACTAACACTTCCACTTCCATCTGATAAATGGGTTAATATTCAAAATATATAAGGAGCTCCTACAACTCAATAGTAAAACCCCAAACAATCTGATTTAATAATGGGTAGAATGTCTGAATAGACATTTTTCCATAGAAGACATACAGATGGCCAGCAGGTACATGAAAGCTGGCTCCACACCACTAATTATCAGCGAAATGCAAATCACAGCCGCAGGGAGGTATCTCACGCCTGCTGGAATGGCTACTAGCCAAAAGACAAGAAATAAGTGTTGGTGGGGATGTGTTGAAAAGGGAACCCTTATGCACTATTGCTGGGAATATCAGCCGATATGGGAGACAGTGTGGTGGTTCCTCTGGTGGCTCAGACTGTGAAGAACCTGCCTGCAATGCTGGATACCCAGGTCCAATCCCTGGTTAGGGAATATCCCCTGGAGGAGGGGATGGCTACCCATTCCAATATCCTTGCCTGGAAAATTCCATGGACAGAGGAGCCTGGTGGGCTATCGTCCATGGAATCTCAAAGAACTGGACATGACTGAGTGACTAACACATTTCACTTTCATGGAGGTTCCTCAAAATATTACAAATAGAACTACCATACAATCCAGCAATTCAACTTCTGGATATTTATCCTAAGAAAATGAAAACACTAATCAAAAAGTTATCTGCACTCCCATGTTCATTGCAGCATTATTTACAATAGCCAAGATATGAAACAACCTCAGTGTCTGTGGAAGTATGAATGGATAAAAAAAATGTGACATACGTATATTATGAATGAAATACTCACACACAGTAGAATATTATATATTATGGGTAGACCTGGAAGCAATTGTGTAAAGTGAAATAAGTCAGAGAAAGAGAGAAATAATGTATGTTCTTTTATACATGGGATCAAAAATTGGTAACCAAGCTCTTAGAGATTAGTGGTTACCAGAAATGGGAATGGGGGGATGTGGGCTGAGAGAAATGAGTGAAGGGGTTCAAAAGGTTTAAAAATCAAACAAAAAAGAGATACAGCTTTTCACACGTTAGCATAGTTAGCATGAAAGTCACATAAAACATATCCATACGTGTAGGAAGAATTTCATTTTGCTAGCTGCTATCTCTTCCTTTGCTACATGATAAACTTCTAAATACAGCAAATATGAGGCTAATTAATAGTTGTAGAATGGCTAAGAAACTACCAATTGCTTCACTACGTTTTAAAAAATAATATTTAAGGGACAAGGGACATTAATAAATTCACATTTTGTGTTTCTGGGTGTCTCATTAATTTTGAAGTGTGTAAACTTTTGTTTTTAAGACTATTTGAAAGAATATACTGTCTGGTTTATTATTTTCATTGCACAATTAATCAAACAAACAGGATGATATTATAAAATCCTGCACTTTTTTCTTCTTAGATTGAGATGCAAATAAAATCAAAGTTTGATGATTAGAGAAGCATTTTTTTATACAATTCGTATTTTTAGATCCAGTAGTTAAACCTAAAATTGAGCATATCTCTGTATTTTGCATGCAGTTCTCTTTACCTTCTAATAACATCGATTTGAAGGACAACTGGACTGTAATGACAAAGTTATGATTAAGAATTCAGAGCATATGACAAGCACCCTGAAGTAACACTGAAAGTTCATAACTCATACTCAGTGAAAAGGCCTGACATTTTTGCAAAGGATAAAACTATGCTGTATTTTGCTTCATGATGAATTGTCAAGTATAACATTAAATTGCGGAACATTAACTCTATTACTTTTCTATTGCTGCACTTGACGAACTGTCATAAACTTAGTGGCTTAGAACAACACAAGATTATTATCTAACGGTTTGCAGAGGTCAGAAGTCCAGGTTCAGCTGCACTGCGCTGTCTGCTCAGGGTTTCTCAGGGCTGAAATGGAGGCGTCTCACGGGATGCCTCCTTTTTGAAGCTCGGGTTCTTCCTCCATGCTGGTTCGTGCTGTTCGCTAAATTCACATCCTTAACAGTGGAGGCCCCAAGGGCCCTGTTCCGGTGGCCGTCAGCCTGGCTTAGGCTCAGCTCCTAAAGGTTCCACCTGGCTACATGGCTCCTGCCCTTGCCAATGTCCTTTTAATAGGAGGCCCAGTCCTGTTAGGGCTTCCCTTGCGGCTCAGCTGGTACAGAATGCATCTGCTATGAGGGAGACCTGGCTTCCATCCCTGGGTTGGGAAGATCCCCTGGAGAAGGAAAAGGCTACCCACTTCAGTATTCTGGCCTGGAGAATTCCATGGGTTGAAAACAGTTGGACACGACTGAGCGACTTTCACTTTCCAGTCCTGTTAAAGGCTGACTTGATTAGATTTGGCCCACCTGAATAATCTCTTTTGATTAGCTCAAAAGTCAATAGGTTAGTAATCTAATTAGAGGAGGGATTCTCTCTTTTAGTTTCCTGCTGGGAACGCACGCAAGTGGGATTATATCGAAATTGTCCACCAGGGGGCAGTAATCTTAGGGCCACCATAGAATTCTATCTTCCACATACATTGGTCCACTACGTTTTAATTTTTTTAAATATTTATTTGGCTGTGCTGGGTTTTATTTGCAGCAGGAGGGATCTTCATATGGGATCTTTAGTTGTGACTTGTGGGATCTAGTTCCGTGACCAGGAATTGAATCCAGGCCTCCTGAATTGAGAGCTTGGAGTCTTAGCCTCTGGAGCACCAGGGAAGTCCCTTGCTGTTAGGTTGACGGTCAAATTCACCATCCTGTGTCAGAAAATCGAGTGAGATACTAGTGAAGAAAAGAGCAAACGACCTCCTCTAGCTAAGATATGAGCTTCCCTGGTGGCTCAGTGGTGAAGAATCCGCCTGCTATGCAGGAGAGGCAGGTTCATCGCTAGATGGGGAAGATCCCTTGAAGGAGGAAATGGCAACCTACTCTAGTATTCTTGCCTGGACACAGGAGCCTGGTGGTCTGTAGTCCATAAGGTGGCAAAGAATCGGACATGACTTAGAGACTAAACAACAAGAGCTAAAATATGCATGTGCTACCTTGTTCCATCACTTGAGTCTTACTCCACAATGCCCGTTTCTTAATGAGCACTGGTCTCGCTGAGGATCTTTTCAATCCTTTCTAGTATTTTCTACTTATTCTTTTCTGTTCCATTTGATAACTCTTTAAAAAAGTTTATCAGGACTCACAAAATGAATTTCAAAAACTGATTTCATGATCCATGGTTTGAAAAACATTGCGAAGGGACACATTTTATTTAAATTGGCCACCTGGAAACATTTTCACTTTAGAAAGAAACACAGATATACTTATGAAAAAAATAATTATTTCTGAGTGAATTAATACAGACTAAATTATAAGTGCAGATGGGTCAACAAACATGTCATCCTCAAAATTTCACTTAAAATTCTTTTAAGATAATTAGCAATACCACTTCAGTCCACAGGAGGGCAACATCTGTTTTAGTTATATTTTAGGATTAACTGTAAACATGCTGTTTTGCAGAGAATAGGAGTTCTGTTAAGTGAATTATTTATAGTGTACTGGTGTAAGCAAAAAGTGGTTTATGCTTGGTTATTGAGAATCAATCCCATCAATACCAAAAGAGCTGCCATTTATTTTGGGGTCGGATCCAATAGAATCAGTTGGAATTCTCTTTCCTCTTGGATTTCTCTTAATCCATTTTCCTTTTCTTTTATGTCCTTTCTGTCCATCTCTGGCCTATGTTCTTGCACAGGTGATCCATGGAAAGCCAGATTGCCATAGGTCCTGAGGAAATGGAGTCATCAAGTCCAGATGCCGACTCAGGTTCTTTGTGAAGTGCCTTTTTGAGTTTCCAAGCTGAACTTGAACCTCAATCACCTGGCTTGCGACATGTGCTAATAATCAGAGGCTCTTGTGGTACCACTTGGGTGGACCGATGTCACTCTCTTAACTAGTGTGAGAGCGGAGTCCTGCCTGGAGTGGGCCAGCACATGTAAAAAACATTCTTAGACCGCTAGGCCTTTTAAGGCTTAAAGGTATTTTGAATCCCTTCTTGCCTTTACTCTGGACACACCACGATCTTGTGGCGACCCACTATGACCGTTTAACATTGTTGTCGGATTTGACCTCACCCTGTGGCTCCATCACTAGGAAGTTGGCAGGAGGCCCTGAACATTCTAGCTAGGTGTGGAACGAATTCCCTGCCTTTTGTTCCACTTAGGCCTGTATCATCACAGGTGCTAACCCTGACCCTTCTGTCTGGGGAGGGTTTGGGTTAACCAGATCATGTTTCCACATTTCTAAAGGGCCTGAAGGGCATCAAGAGCAGCCACCCATGTGTGGAGTTCATTTCCCTTCTTACCAGTGTCACGTGAAAAGTTTTTCACTTGCTCTGCTTTCTCTTGCCTTTGAGCCTCTGCCTCTGTTGCTGCTCTGCTCTGACTCACATTCCTCAGCCCTCTCCTTGTCTCCATGTCCTGCTTCAGGAGTTACCTGAAACCACTTTTGAGAGCGGTGGCCTGTGGCTGGTGGGTCTCATAGCCCCTCATAAGCTGGCATCATAGGTGCCTGTTGACTTCTTGGTCTCTCACAATAGATGGTAGCCCCCCCACCCCCGCCAAGACCTGTTGTGGTGCCAGGGACCTAGTAGGTGCACAACAAAACCTGTTGTATGAATGAAGTGAAAAATAACTGCTAATGCTCTGGTTGACCTTGAGTTGATAGACAAGGTACTTGACAGATAGGTTGGTGCATAGTCAAACTTGTAGGTAGACAGGACCAACATGGTAGGAGTCAAGGGACTTAGATGTATCTGGATGGAAAAAGTGTTCATCGTAGGGTGGGATGAGATCAAGAAACTGTGGGGATGGGGAAGCTAAGCTGATGAGGGTGGATGCATGAAGAGTCTGATGAGGTCTGGGGGTGTGGGTCACACATGCAGCTGAATGCTTTGGTTCTGGACGGGACAGGTGACAGGCCTTCAGCTTGGTGGCCTTTTTCTTTGGTTGCTGGGACCAGTAGGCAACGCAGGAGGCTTACTGGCTGCCTGGGGTTGGGAGGAGGCGCCTCTCAGAAGGGCAGCACTGGAAGAGGGTCACCCTCTGGAGTCTGGGCACTTGACCTGGACCCTGAGTGGCATTTGGACAGTAGGAGCCTGATATTCTGGAGCAGAGGAGGAGTAACACACTGCCTGGTGAAAAATCCCCCACACTACAAAATTGCTGGAGCTGGGCGTTCCCGGTTTTGGATTTGCTCCAAAATGTAGGCTCCTTTTTTTATTCTTTTAAATATTTCATTATAAAACTCCAAGTCCCGCCCCCCCAAAAAAATAAAATGGGGGTTTCCCTGCTGGCTCAGTGGTAAAGAATGCACCTGCCCATGCAGGAGACACGGGTTCGATCCCCGATCTGGGACGATCCCACTTGCCACCAGGCAGCTGGGCCCGAGAACCACAACTATTGAGCCTGTGCTCTAGAGTCTGGGAGCTGCAGCTGCTGAAACTCTTGGTCGCAGCGCCTGTGCTCTGCAAAAGGGAAGCCACCATGGAGAAGCCTGCATGCCGCAACCAGAGAGGGACCCCACTTGCCGCAACTAGAAGAAGCCTGCGTGCAGCAACGAAGACCCAGCACAGCCCAACATAATGAATAAACAAATAAAATGCTGAGGAGAAATAAAGGGGGAAAAAATCTTAAAAAAAAAAAAAAAAGCAAACACCTCTTACTGTAATTCTTCAGCATCATGCCCCTCTCTTCCCCATCTCCCAAGTCCTAGAACCTAAAAAGGCATCACCAACACTCAGACACCAATTTCCAGGAAGAGCCCAGCCATGCTGAACTTGTTTTTTTTCTCTTTCCTGGAAGTGAACTTGGCCCCTAGGGTTGGTGTGGCCCAGGGTGTCTGAGTCGCCCCCCTGGTAAGACTAGCATTTCAGTGCTTGAAATGGAAATGGGCAATTGTTTGAAGGAGAGCAGTTCAGGACGGGCATGTGAGGAGCATAGAATGGTGTATGTTTCCATAGCTAGGGAATTCCAGAATCAACCATTTTAAACCACAGTTTGAAGATACCTTGGAAAAAAAACTGTCTTATTATGGCCTAGAAAGAACCATATTTTGGAAATTAGATAGCTTCTCTGAATGTAGATCTTCTCCGTTTGGTCTTGGAAAGACAAACCCTTACGGAAAAACAACCCTCAAAAAGTTAATAAGTGAATGCTTGATTGCTTTGCTGCTATTAGAGATATTTTTAGTTGCTGTCAACAAACTTAATTTTGCTTAATTCAGAATAAATGTCTGGGAAGGTACATAAGGTTGTTACAGATGCACATGTAAAGATTAGGCGAATGGGTGAGTTGAACATTTGTCCTTTAAGTTTATTTATTTTTTTTCATAACTATACCCAAAAGGAGGAGATGGTTAAAATAACTAAAAAGTAAGACAGATGTATGATATGGGGCTTCCCAGATGACGCTAGTGGTAAAGAACCTGCCTGCCAATACAAGAGACATAAGAGATGTGGGTTTGACTCCTGGGTCTGAAGATCCCCTGGAGGAGGGCATGGCACTGACTCCAGTATCCTTGCCTGCAGAATCCCACTGACAGAGGAGCCTGGCAGTCCATAGGGTCACAAAGAGTCGGACACGACTAAAGAAACTTAGCAACACGCATGTCTGATATAGTAAAAAGATTCAAGGATAAAAACGCTCACTGAGGTAATTTTTATAATAATAAAAATAGGAAATAATCTAGATGAGCATCAGTAGGAATGTAGATTAAAAAAAACCCTGGGACACAGTGGAGAACTATGGTAGCTAAGGTGAATGGGTTGCAGTCTATGAAACAACATGGAAAAATCTTGGAAATGTATCTTTTCAACTATACTGAAATCCAATCAGCATAGAATGGAAACATAGTTTTGAATGAAGAAAGTAAGTGGCAAAGGATTTATGCAAAATGATAAAATTTTAATTTGAAACAAAGTGATACACTGTATCATGTGTATATGTTTATAACAATACTTGCAAATACTTTCAAGGAAGAATAAATCCCACATTCAGGACACTGATTGTCCTTGGGCTAGGAGGGGAAGGAGATGGGGGATTGGGATTGTAGTTAAAACTATAAATGTCATACTTTTAAAAATAAATTTCTGAAGCCAAAATGATGAAATGTTAAAGTGTATTAAATTGGGGGTGATAGATACACAGATGTCTATTTTATTGTATCTTGTATATTTTGCTCTTTTTGGTGGTTTGGAGCTACAATCATAAAATTGAGATGCATCTAAAAAGTAAGCCTCGGATAAGGATTATGGTTTTTTATTTCTTTATTTTTGATTGTGCTGGGTCTTCATTGCTGAGCACGGGCTCTCTCTAGTTGCGGTGAGCGAAGGCTACTCCCTAGTTACGGTGTGTGGGTGGTGCATTGCGGTGGCTTCTCTTGTTTCTCCCGGTCTCTAGAACACAAGCTCAGTCGTTGCAGCTCACGACTTTAGTGGCTCCTCGGCAGGTGGGATTTTTCCCAACCAGGGATCAAGCTCGTGTACCCTGCACTGGCAGGTAGATTCTTAGCCACTGGATCACCAGGGAAGTCTCAGAATTATTGTTAACAGACTCGGTTTATCTATTCCCAGCCTCTTCAGATAGAAACCCCATTTTGTTCCATTGTGCCCAGCTGATGCTGTGCCTCTGAAATCACTGGGGGAAAGGAGAGGCTTCCAGAGGGTGTGGAAATGCAAACCGAAGCAAGTCGTCAGCAGCCAGGAGGTTTTTATTTTCTCCCAAATGGGGACTCTTTGAAGGGAAGGACAGTCTTTGATCTTCCTATATCCATCCAGCATATCCAGCCAAGTGCTAGGAACACAAAGGCAGCTAAAAATATCAATAACAAAGCTTCTGGTTGTGCTTCTGAGCATTCAGGGCAGGTTCACATGGATTCCCTCCTGTTGCCTCACGGGGGTCCTGGGAACCTGATTCAGATCACATTACCAGCGCTTCTCTGTCTAATCACGACGGGCTTGTCCTGTTCAAAACAGAATCAGGAGAAATATTGTTCTAAGAGAGATGACCTGGGACATCCTGCTGAGATAAGTTGGTCTGGATTGCGTTTGGCTCATCTTGTTACAGGACTGATAAACGTCCAGAACAATGACCGTGTGTTTCTCTGTTGGATTTTATTGAAAGGATCTTGCATCCAACTGGCTGTGACAGAGCCTTAGCATCTTGTCTCAGTGCCTGCCTTACAATTTCTGAGGGTTTTCATGGTTTCTGTCTATAAACCAGCACTTTGAAAATTCCCTGCATGAAAGATGTAGTAAGAGTTGTTGTTCAGTTGTTCAGTCGTGTCCGACTCTTTGAGACCCCATGGACTGCAGCACACCAAGCTTCCCTGTCTTTCATCGTCTCCCTGAGTTTGCTCAAACTCATGTCCATTGAGTCAGTGATGCCATCCAACCATCTCATCCTCTGTCGTCCCCTTCTCCTCCCACCTTCAATCTTTCCCAGCATCAGGGTCTTTTCCAATGAATAAGTTCTTCACATCAGGTGGCCAAAGTATTGGAGCTTCAGCTTCAGCATCAGTCCTTTCAATGAATATTCAAGACTGATTTCCTTTAGGTTGGACTGATTGGATCTCCTTGTTGTCCAAGGGACTCTCAAGAGTCTTTTCCAACACCACAGTTCAAAAGCATCAACTCCTTAGCGCTCAGCCTTCTTTATGGTCCAACTCTCACATCCATACTTGACTACTGGAAAACTATAGCTTGACTCTATAGACTTTTGTTGGCAAAGTAATGTCTCTGCTTTTTAATATGCTGTATAGATTTGTCATAGGTGTTCTTCCAAGGTGCAAGTGTCTTTTAATTTCATGACTTCAGTCACCATCTGCAGTGATTTTGGAGCCCAAGCAAATAAAGTCTCTCACCATTTCCACTTTTCCCCCTTCTATTTGCCATGAAGTGATGGGACCAGTGCCATGATCATAGTTTTTTGAAAGCTGAATTTTAAGCCAGCTTTTCACTCTCCTCTTTCCCTTTCATCTAGAGGCTCTTTAGCTCTTCTTCACTTTCTGCCATTAGGGTGTTGTCATCTGCATATTTGAGGTTATTGATATTTCTCCCTGCATTCTTGATTCCAGCTTCTGCTTCATCCAGCCCAGCATTTCACATGATACACTCTGAATGTAAGTTAAATAAGCAGGGTGACAAATACAGTCTTGATGTACTCATTTCCCAATTTTGAACCAGTCTGTTCTTCCATGTCTGGTTCTAACTGTTGCTTCCTGACCTGCTAACAGGTTTCTCAGGAGACAGGTAAAGTGTTCTACTATTCCTATCTCTTGAAGAATTTTCCAACTTGTTGTGATCCACACAAAGACTTTAGCATAGTCTATGAAGCATAAGAAGATGTTTTCCTGGAATTCTCTTACTTTTTCTATAATCCAGTGGATGTTGGCAATTTGATCTCTGGTTCATCTGCCTTTTCTAAATCTAGCT
>NW_011494926.1:4958326-4985503 GCF_000754665.1 Bison bison bison | reverse complement strand
TCAAACTCATGTCCATTGAGTCAGTGATGCCATCCAACCATCTCATCCTCTGTCGTCCCCTTCTCCTTTGAGTAAGAGTTACATCAAGTTGTTTCAGGAAAATGACAAGTCTGTGCTTATTGGGCCCAAGTTTGTCACTCTCTAGGCAAGAGAAGACAGGGTGACATGCTTAGCACAGTCCATTGGATCTGATTTTTATATCACAGGTTAGCCATGAAAGCAGATGGCCAGAGAGGACCAGAACACTGTGTGTGTGTTACTCTGCAGAAATCTTTCTGCCATTAACATCCTAATTTCTGATAATGTTCTTTTGATTCACAGCAGATGGTTTGATTGTTTCCAAAGGATTAAGAAAAAACCCTGAATGAAAGTCTGATAGCTCCTTTAGGCTGGTGAGTGCAGTCAAGTGGGTGTGGGTTCCACTCTAGGCCCAGCTGCCTCCCAAGAAAAATGATTTTAAAGAAGAAAGTAAAGACATCAGACAATTTCTTGAGGGATGGGAGGTAGCAAATTATGATGTAGGGAATGATCTCTGTGAGGGCTAAGGAGGCAGAAGTGAAGTGTGGAAACCCAGAGCCCTTTTTAAAAAATTTATTTTTATATCTTTATTCACAAAGAAATTTGGTCAATAATTTCTTTATTTAATAATTTTATTTTTTAATTCATTTTTAAATTTTTGGCTGTGCTGTGTCTTTGTTGCTGTGGAGGCTTTTCTCTAGTTGCAGCAAGGAGAGGGGCTTCTTTTGCAGAGCAGAGTCTTTAGAGCACAGGCTCAGTAGTTGTGATGTGAGGACTTAGTTACTCTGAGACATGTGGGATCTTCCTGACCAGGGATCGAACCCATGTCTCCCACACTGGCAGGTGGATTTTTTACCTCTAGACCACCAGGGAAGCCCTTCTTCTAGTGGGCACACCACTGCATGGTGTCTATTCGAAGGGGTGGAGTCAGGTAGCAGGTTGGGTCATGATGGGAAGGAAGAAGAGATGTGGTTTGGAGGAGGAAGATGGGAAAACTCTAGCATTGCTTATGGCTTCAGACGTAACATGTCAACTAGACTTGACTTCTGATTTTGGTGGAAAAGCAAGACAAAGACACAGATCTGAGTTTTCACTGTGTTCTGGGCACTTCACTGAACACTTGAAAGTAAATTTTAATCCACATGTCAAACATAATTGTATATTTTTTAGGTTAATCTTTTCAGAAGAGAAAACTAAGCTTAGAGCAATTTACTTCTCCAAGTTCATGTAGTAAATGGGAGAGGGGGAATTTAGGCCCAGGTTTGTACTTGACTTCAAAGCCGTGTTTATTCTATTTATTACTCACTATTTGGACCATGGAGTGGATCGTAATGCAAATGAAGGCAGCTGTGGTGTGCACAAACACAACACACACATTCACTCACTCACACGCTTACATTGTGTTCACAGAGGTGACAGCTCAGTGTGTGTCCCCCAGTAACACAGGCTGATCAGCTGAAAGGACGGGAAAAAAACATTAGAACTTTCACTTACATTTTCATCTCGGGTCTTTTAAATGACTACTTTCTGTGCATATTATAAATACTGTATTATGTACATTATTTTTACACATATATGTATGTGTGTATGTATGCCTGTGTCTGTTTATATATACGCTTATGATGTGTGATCAGAAATGTTTGACGAGTGATGATATAGACCAGGGGTTGGAAATTACAGCTTGTGGACCAAATCCAACCCACTACCTGATTTTGTAAATAAAGTTTTAATGGATCACAGTCATGTTCATTTGTTTACATATTGTCTGTAGCTGCGTCAAGTAGTTGCGAAACAGACCACACGGCCTGCAAAGCCCAAAATGTTTCCCAGGTGGCCTTTTACAGAAAATGCTTGCCACCCCCAGATTTGTGCAGTCGAAGTAGACAGTGTAACGGTTGAAGCAAAAGCTTTGCCCAAAATCATAAATTGACTTTCCATCACTGTTCTTCCTAGAAGTTTAGCAGAGAGTTGAACTGTGAAGAAGGCTGAGCGCTGAAGAATTGATGCTTTTGAACTGTGGTGTTGGAGCAGACTCTTGAGAGTCCTTTGGACTGCAAGGAGATCCAACCAGTCCATTCTGAAGGAGATCAGCCCTGGGATTTCTTTGGAAGGACTGATGCTAAAGTTCAAACTCCAGTACTTTGGCCACCTCATGCGAAGAGTTGACTCATTGGAAAAGACTCTGATGCTGGGAGGGATTGGGGGCAAGAGGAGAAGGGGACGACAGAGGATGAGATGGTTGGATGGCATCACTGACTCGATGGACGTGAGTCTGAGCGAACTCCGGGAGTTGATGATGGACAGGGAGGCCTGGCATGCTGCGATTCATGGGGTCGCAAAGAGTCGGACACGACCGAGCGACTGATCTGATCTGATCTGAATGGGTGTGTGTGGAGAAGGAAATGGCAACCCACTCCAGTGTTCTTGCCTGGAGAATCCCAGGGACAGGGGAGCCTGGTGGGCTGCCGTCTATGGGGTCGCACAGAGTTGGACACGACTGAAGTGACTTAGCAGCAGCAGCAGCAATGGGTATGTGTGTGCTCAGTCCTGTCTGACTCTTTGTGACTCCATGTGCTGTAGCCTACCAGGCTCTTCTGTCCATGGAATGCTCCCAGCAAGAATACTGGAGTGGGTTGCCATGCCCTCCTCCTGAATTTTCCCAATCCAGGGATCGAACCCGCATCTCTTTCCTCTCCTGCAGTGGCAGGTGTATTCTTTACCACTAGTGCCATCTGGAAGCACAGGAGAGCCTAACAGAAGTGGCTAAAACCTAATGCCTCATCTCAACAATCAGAAGTCAACGTTTTATTTAGTACTTGATATCTCATTACCTAAAATCCTAGCATCTTATAAACCTATTCTGTGCAAAGCAGGTTATGATGAGCAGGCAACAGTGTTAGCACAGAAAAAGTAAAGGGAAATGTACAACAAGGAACAACAAAGGATACTTTCTATGAAAGCCAGGATTAATCTACCTGCCTGCAACCTGGCTCCCCAGCACACTCCACTTATCTTCCTCAGCTGCAGGAGCTACGGAATTATAGCTGGAAGCTCAGTCTTGCTTGGTACTTGGTCAGTGTACAGACCAGCTTGGCCTCAGCTCCACGAGCAGGTTGTTTCTGGAGTAATTCTAGGATTTGTTCTGTCTGGGGCTCAGTTTTCCTGTTTATGGTCTCACTGGGATGAGCTACTGAGTTAGGGTTGCAACCCAGCCACAAGCTACTGAGTTAGGGTTGCAACTACATTTTAACCCTACCTGCCCTTATACCTACAAAAATGGTTTTCTTCCCTCCTCACTCAAAACTTTTCAGGATCCTGATGTCTCCACAAGGGGATCTGAATCAATGCCATGTGCACATGCTAAGTTGCTTCAGTCATGTCCAGCTCTTTGTGATCCCATGGACTGAAGCCTGCCAGGCTCCTCTGTCCATGGGATTTTCCAGGCAAGAATACTGGAGTGGGTTGCCATGCCCTCCTCCAGGGGATCTTCCTGACCCAGGGATCAAACCCGTATCTGTTATGTCTCCTGCATTGGCAGGAGGGTTCTTTACCGCTAGTACCACCTGGAAGCCCCACACCTACGCCTTATTTATTAATAACTCGCAGACTCAGAGTTAAAGAGCCTGGATCACAACCACATCTCTGCTTGAACTCAGACACCATGCTTTGGGCTGCTGGCTGTTCTTAGCCTCAGAACTAGGTTAGCCTCTCTGGCACATTCCATGCAGATCCCTGCTTGTTGCCCTCCTCTGACAGCCCATTTGGAGGCCCGAGCATGCTTTGCAAGTAAGAACATAAGGGTTTTGTCTGCAGTCTTCCTGAGCAGTAAAATTCGAGCTTCAAATATTTGAAATAAACGGGGCAACAGAACAAAGTCACTTAGGAGATAAATAAGTCACAACTGAGATGTTTCTCAAGTGATTAAGCATCTCGCCTGTAAGCCTAGTTCTTCATGTTGAATTCCTAACAGCTTTTTCAACCCCTTTCAGGTCAGAAGAGTTGGCGTGAGGTCTGAACCCTCTAACTTGACAGTGATCAGAGATGAATAATTCCCTCTAGCCATGACTCCTATTTTCAGTGGAGATTGTGGTTGCAATACCACTCCAGGCCTCAGAGGCTCTCATCAGGGTCCCCAGTCTCCGAAATGGAAAATGTCCACTTAACCCTGCTGAGTCAGTTAAGCAAAACTTAGTATTGATACCGAATTGCTACATGATATTACATGGCGGTCGGTTGACCCAGCTGCCACTCACTGCTGTTGTTCAGTCACCAAATCGTGTTTGACTCTTAGCAACCCCATGGACTGCAGCACACCAGCCATTCACTACCTAGTTGTTATGGATGCTCACAGATTGTTACCTTGCTTTTGTTTGGGTAACCTTAAGATAAAACTAATGATCCTTTGGGATCTGGTCCTTTACTCTCCTCCCTCTAGGCAGACAGATTCTTCAGCATATAAATCAGATTAGATTTCGTCTCTGATTCAAATTTCTCATGGTTTCCCAGAGAAATAAGTAAGACTCACAAAGCCCTGCGAATCTTCACCCTCCTCATCCTTTAGCCACGTCCAGCTTCTCTGCTCATTTCAACCTTAGAGCCTTTGTGGTTGCTGGTTTCCCTGCCAGGAATGCTCTTCCCCAAGATTTTTGTGTGATCACCTCAATATTATCACCTTGTCTTAGCACGAATGTCACCTCCTCAGAGAAGTCTTCCCTGACCACCGTAACAAGATAGATACTCTTCCTCGCTCTTACTTTCTTCCCCAGTTACCCTATTTTACTATCTTCATACACTTATCACTGTATGGATTTATGTTGTATTGTTTATGTCATTTTCTTTGCTTGCTTTTTTTTTTTAATCATCCATCCATTTATTCATTTATGTCCACATTCAACAAGAATAAATTCCATGTAGGCTGAAGGTCATTTGTCCAGTTGCCTACCTTATATTCAGAGAATAGTAGTCTGTTCTTAAGTAAATATTTTTGGGCAAAGGATTAAAGGGACAAATGAAGCAACGGGGTAGCTTTCTCTGCTTCTTGCATCATTTATCTTCTTCCAGTGTTTCATTTTCATGAAATTCTCACGTGCATCCTCTCAACCAGGCCCCATATTTCACAAATATCCTCTAGAAACCCCTAAACTGACTTTGAAGTCAAGATTTTCCTCATCCCTGTAGACAAACAGGAAACGCAACTGAACATCTCTATTTCTAAACTGCTAACGGTAGCTCCTTCGACTTCCACCCCGTTAAGCCTACCCACAGTTATTAACAAGAAGGCCCCCAAACCCCCTCTGCTAAATGCTCACATATTCTCATAAGTTTATCAAATGAAATGATGGAAGTTGAGCAGGCTGTGGGAAGTTTAACATATTGTGCCAATTAAGATTACATGTGCATTTCAGAGACATTATGTCTTATTGATTTTGAGAAATGTGCTATCTTAAAAGAGCCCAGATACAAAATGGAAGCCAATAGCAATTCCTCAAACGTCTTTAAACCATACATTTTTAATCGATTTCATGCAGGTGTATCAGCAAGAATTTGATCAGAGAAGCAGAAGTGATAAAAAAAGATTTATTATAGGGATTTGACTTTGTGTAATTATGGGACTTGTTAAGTCATTAAGTAAATCCGCTGCCTTCATGGCTAGTACTGGGTCTAGTTCAGCTGGGAGAAGGCGGAGGGAAGAAGGGCATGAAGTGTGTAAGATGAAGGACAAAGTGAAACCTAGTGAAGGTTAGTGGGTACTTGTGTTGGTCTCTCGCTGGAATTCACGGTGGTCTTCTTTGATTGCTTCCATGCTTTCTACTTTGATGGCATGGGTGACTGCAAAAGAACTGATGCTCTTTGCTCTTTACCGAGTGGGAGCTGAAAGAACTGAGGCCTGGATGTTGCCCCATACCGCCAAGGTGAGCCAGCATGTCTGTGACAATGTGGAGGCGCAATAGCGCTTGACTCGAGACCAGTCTTCCCTGCATAAACATGGCTACCGCTTCACTTTCACCTTCTAAATCTTGAACGCATTTTTCTTTCAGCCAATTCCAGCTCGAATCATTCAAGGAAAAATGTTCCTGTCTTAGCTGCTCTCACACAACCCCAAGTCACCGTAGAAAGTAGCAGATCTTATAAATCCCTACCATCCACACAGTCATAAATGTCTACTTCTTTGAAGCTCATTGATTCCATATCATTCTGGGTACTCATTTACACTTTACTTCCAAGCAGTGCCTCATTTTTAGGAAGTCACTTAAATATTGCACTGGCTAATTAAGGGCATTTTGATGATATCTCTAACTGGCTTTTATGCCATTACATCCTGACTCTGTGATCTACCTTTTTGTTTTTCTTTTGAAGATTTGTTTATTTTTGGCTGCTCTGGGTCTTTGCTGCCTGCGGGCCTTCTCTAGTTGCGGTGAGCATAGGCTACTATTCCTTGAGGTGTGCTGGCTTCTCACTGCTGTGGCTTCTCTTGTTGTGGCTCCCAGGCTCTAGAGCACAGGCACAGTATCTGCGGTGCAGCTGCTTAGTTACCCTGGGATCCTCCCAGACTAGGGATTGAACCCACGTCCCTTACATCGGCAGGCGGACGCTTAACCAACAGACCAGCAGGGAAGTCTAGTCTTCTTATTTTTTAATTTAAAAGAACTGAATATAGAAAACTCAACCAATCAAAATGATCTTTGATCAATGTGCATACCTATATTCTAGGTCTAAATCTAGGAAGTTTTATAATATTTATTTTTTCAGATATAAATATCGAACTCTTTGTGGATGAAATGACATGATGTGTGTGATTTGCTTCAAAGTAATAAGGGAAAGAAGGAAGTGCCAGAGAAGGAAGGGAGTAAATAAGAAATACAATAGAAAATAAAAGAATAATTGCTGAGGTTCATAATTGTTGATGTGGGTAATGGGTTCATTACACACACCATTCCCTCTACTTATGTATATGTTTGAAATCTCCATAAGTGTTTATAGAAACAGTTGCTTGCCAAAGAATTTTGGTTATTGCATTATTTTTTTTCTCAATTTACTATTGACTAAGAAAAATGAGGTGCCTTCATTATAAGATCCCCAGGGAGACAGAGCTCTCTGCCCATATGATAATTTATACCTACTGGTCCTCATAAATTATTCTCCCCAGCCCCAACCTTCTGGTTGCAATTCCAGACCTGGGAACATTTGTTCACTGACACAGCAAGACATTATTCAATATGCAAAATGTAATACAATCCCCTGTATTGCTTCACCCTTGACCTCCCTCAGCCCCTCTTCTGGCAGAGCCTTTCTGGTCCAGTTTCAGAGAGAATAAATCTCCTGCCTCATGTCTGTGTTGGTCACCCAGCTGTGAAAGCCAGGAAGTGGACTTGGAAGTCTGTTTCTTACAAAGATTTGAATGAATTCTGTTGTATCAGCCCCCTCTCACATCCTTTTGAGAACTGACTTCAGTTTTTGGCACCATTAAATCAATTATAATTAGTCCTTGGAATTTCCAACTTCCAAAATGATACTGACATATATTGTTTCCTATTATCCCACCTATAATGCTTTTTGTTTTTATTAATTAGTATCATTTTTATCCTTCATTCCAAATTTTAGGGTTGAGAGGGAGCTAGAGATAAGCACATTTGTTTAATCCAATCCCTTTAGCTGAAAATCCCTGCTTGAGCCTGTCAGCCCAGATCATTGCCTCCCTTTATTTTCACAGGACTCATCTCTGGTGTCTTGTGTGGATCTATCTTCTTCCTCATATGTTAACTGGTTGAATATTTTGAACCATGCCTTCCCGGACTTGCAGTATCTGCCAGGCTCACCTGCTGAACCAGATTCCTACTTTTAGAATCTTTTGATCAGTACGGTCTCTCCAGACACGAGTAATGCTTCCTTGGAGAATTAGTATCTAGCTTAACCAAATCACTCAGAGTGATCATTACCATCAGAAGTATCAAGACATACTGTGGAAGAGACACTGATGCGTACTTTACAAGCAGAAACCAGGAGAATTCTACCTTCTGGAAGCTTATAGCGTCAAATCCTGCTTGGAAACAGCAGCTCTGTGAGTTCAGCTGAGTCCATTAATAGGTTCAGTAAAAGGGATTGTCTTTCTCTTATAGGGATCAAAGGTTCCTTCTGGTCATTTTATTTTTAGTATGTGAGACATCTTTGGAGTTAGTGGCAAGCTTCCAGAGGTGATTATGATAGCTCCCCTCTGTCCACCTTGTAGAGCTGGCGGAGAGGGAAACCAGCAAAAGAAGAAGCCAGGGCATTGGAAGAAATCCTGGGAAGATTTGCCTGTGGAATGAGGGGTGGGGGGAGGTCCTTTTCCTATCCTCCACCACAATCTCAATTTTGTTGAGATCCAGAAGGAATTATGATCCTGAGCCAATTTGTAAAGCTGCATTTGGAATGTGTACTTGGATTTAGACAGTGCTCTCTACTAACACTAAAAGAGTGATTTTGACACAGCATGCGTGTGTGCTAAGTCCCTTCAGTGGTATATGACCTTTTGTGACTCTATGGACTATAGCGCCCCACGCTCCTCTGTCCATGGGATTCTCCAGGCAAGACTATGGCAGTGGATTGCCGTTTCCTTCTCCGGGGGATCTTCCCGATCCAGGAATCGAACCTGCATCTCTTATGTCTCCTGCACTGCCAGGAGCATTCTTTACCTCTAGCATCACCTCTGACACAGTAATTAGAGTTAAATACTTAAAGGAAGATAGTCCACTATTCTGCAAGCCCTGGTTTTTGCTTCTTCATTAATACTTCTTGTTGCAAGCTCAGACAGAGCCTTCTGATAATAGCACATTTTTTTCCTCCACTTTCTTTTGCTTCTGCCTCCTCTGCTTCTTCTCTTCAATTATTATTATTTAACATTCATTCCCTGTTAGCTCAACTGGTAAAGAATCTGCCTGTAATGCAAGAGACCCCAGTTCTATGCCTGGTTGGGAGGATCCCCTGGAGAAGGGATAGGCTATCCACTCTAGTATTCTTGCCTGGGAAATCCTGTGGACAGAGGAGCCTGGTGGGCTACAGTCCATGGGGTTGCAAAGAGTTGAACCCAACTGAGCAACTAAGCCCAAGAACATCACAACATTCATTGAGTTCTTGATATTGGAGATTAGAAAGAGTAGTAAGACATATCTCTTGTCCTCAAGGAGCTTACCATCAATACAGGAACACTGAACTTTGGGACTAGTATTCAGTTAAGAAGAGCATGTGCATGATCAATCGCTCAGTCGTGTCTGACCCTTTTTGTGACTCCATGGATTGTACCTGGCCAGGCTCCTCTGTCCATGGGCTTTTCCAGGCAAGAAGAATGGAATGGTCTGCCATTTCCTTCTCCAGGGGATTTTCCCGACCCAGGGATCAAACCGATGTCTCCTGCATTGGCAGGTGGATTCTTTACCATTGAGTCACCTGGAAAGCCCTCAGTTAAGAAGAGGAGATAAAATTCCAAAAAGAACCAGATTTTCATTTTCCATTTTCTTTTTTCTTTAACCTGGTGCTCTGTGACAATCTAGAGGGTTGGATGGGGTAGGATTGGGAAGGAGATTCAGGAGGGAGGGGACATACATATGCCTATGGATGGTTCATGTTAATGTATGGCTGAAGCAACACAATATTGTGAGGCAATTATCCTCCAATTACAAACAAATACATTTAAAAAACCTTCATTCTCATTCTCTGCTTTACTCTGTGTCTGTGCAGATGCATGTCACCATCATGTGCAAGCCTTCCAATTTTGCATGGTTAACGCACATGTGACCCACATTTGCCCAACTCCCTTTTTTCACAGAAGGATGTGTCATCTTTGGTTTGGATTCGTTAGTTCTTAATGAGGAAGTCTGCCTCAAACTCACCCATCCTTTTTGTGGGAGAGGTGTCACCCTTCCCTTCTCCTGAAATAAAACTGGTTGCAAACAAACTTCTCATCTGTTTCATATTTCTGTGTGCACGACTCATGAGGTTAGAATTGGTTTCTTCCATTATCTTAATTGAATCCATCTTCTACATGTAAACATTTTAAAAGGAAATGTGAATTGTGCAAGGGTAGAATGGGACCCTTAGTTTGAGGCCTCTTTTTGTTATTAATTGGCTGCATTTCCCATGCTGTTCAGGCATGTTTTTTTTGCCTCAGTTTCCCAATCCTGGGAATTCCCTTTAGAGTAATGGCTGTTTATTTCATGAATGTTGCAGATAAGAAAAAGTTTGCATGAACAGGCATGAAACATACTTTCTGTTTAAACCACTTTTGAGGCTGGAACATCACAAAATATAGCTTCCCATTGCCCCAGCACAAAGCAAAGATGTATAATGTTTTATAGTTCCTCTGTGTAGTTCAAAGTTTGTTTTGAATTTATTAATCAGTTGCAAGCCTCCTTTCTTGTTTTGGGGAAAGCTATATTGTTCTGATGAGATAAAATAAGCTTAAATGTGTCCAACTTGTGAAGATAAATTTTTCTATGCCTTATAATTCCCTGTCTTCATTTTCTTCACATTATGCCTTTTCTTCTATATCCATATGTTATTTTTGCCTGATTAAAGTGAAAGTAACTTTAAAAAGTCTAGCAGTGAGATTAAATTTTCTCCTTGTTCAAATAGACTATTAAAAAAAGATCTAGGTCCATAAGGTTGTAGGGGATAAAATTAAGATATTTTGAAATATCTTAATGATTTTTCTTTTAAATTAAGATATTTTGCATCTATGTACAGCATATCTGAAGTTGTTTCTGCTCTTATTCCACCTTAATAGGAAAATCTGTTTCCATAAAATAAACAGTAGTTCCATTGCCATGGATTCTTTATCTTATGAGACTAAGGATTACTATGATGCCTTGAGAATATTATTCAGTTTACCAAAATCTGGTTTGTACATACATTTTCAAAAATTGCATGAAATCATGCATGTCGTTCTCCACAAAGCAGACAGTCATATTTTAAAACATTATTTAAATAATGCCTCATCTCTCCTTAAGATTCCATGTAGATTTTCTATTGTATTTAGAACAGAACCCAAACTCCTTCCTGTGGCCTTTGAGGCCCAATGTCATTTGACTCAGGCCTCTTCTGCACATTTTTTTCCTCCATTTCCTTCCACTTACTCTATTCCCCAATACTAACTCATTGATTCGTTTATTCACTTGACAAGTATTTTTTGAGGGCCTAATATGTATTAGGCCGACTCTTTGCGACCCCATGGACTGTAGCCTACCAGGCTCCTCTGTCCATGGGATTTTCCAGGCAATAGTACTGGAGTGGATTGCCATTTCCTTCTCCAGGGGATCTTCCCAACCCAGGGGTCAAACCTGGGTCTCCCGCATTGTAGACAGACACTTTACCATCTGTCTACAATGTAATATGTATTAGGTACTGTTATATGTGGGGCTTCCTGGTGGCTCAGGGGTAAAGAATCTGCCTGCAGTGCAGGAGATGCAAGAGACATGGGTCCAATCCCTAGGTTGGAAAGATCCCCTGGAGGAGGAAATGGCAACCCACACCAGTGTTCTTGCCAGAACAATCCCATGGGCTTGGTGGGCTATATAACCCATGGTGTTGCAAAGAGTCAGTCATGACTGAGCATGCATGCACACTGTTCTATACACTATAAATACCACTTAGAACAAATGCAGCAAAGTCTTTCCTCATATGGAATTAGTAACTTGGGTGACAAATAATAAACACAATAATATGTTATGTGTTAGGACATCCAGCGAAACCAAATACAGTGTACTGCAGCTGTTGCTGCTAAGTTGCTTCAGTCGTGTCCGACTCTGTGTGACCCCAGAGACGGCGGCCCACCAGGCTCCCCCGTCCCTGGGATTCTCCAGGCCAGAATACTGGAGTGGGTTGTCATTTCCTTCTCCAATGCTTGAAAGTGAAGAGTGAAAGTGAAGTCGCTCAGTCGTGTCTGACTCTTAGGGACTCCATGGACTGCAGCCTACCAGGCTCCTCTGTCCATGGGATTTTCCAGGCAAGAGTACTGGAGTGGGGTGCCATTGCCTTTTCCGAAATACAGTGTACACTTCGGGGCAAAGATGGAGGAAGATCTCTGGTTGGGTAGTAAGGGAGTCCTCTTTAAGACGATAACATTTTAAAAGAAGTGAATGGAATGAGAGGATGGATGAATGAGGAGGTTTGGAGAAAGAGCATTCTAGGTAGAGGAAACAGTGAATGCAAAGGCTTGATCTAGAAGTAAGTTTGTGTGTTTGATGCACCAAGAGAAGGGGGTGGAAAAGAATGAGTGAGGGAAGAATGGACTACGAGATCATAGAGACTGGCAGGACCAGGTCATGTAAGAACTTGTAGATGAAAAGCTGAATTTTATTCTGAGTGTGTTGGGAATATATTTTCAAAGTGTAAGAGAAGAAGCTAGGGTTGGGGGTTGGAGGGCATTACTGCATTTGTATAGGTGAGTGTGCATGCAGGCTAAGTCACTCCAGTCGTATCTGACTCTTTGTGACTCTATGGAGTGTAGACTGCCAGGCTCGTCTGTCCATGGGATTCTCCAGGCAAGAACACTGGGGTGGGTTGCCATGCCCTTCTCCAGGGGATCTTTCTGATCCAGGGATCAAACCTGCATCTCTTACATCTCCTCTGTTGGCAGGTGGGTTCATTACGCCTAGTGCCACCTGGGAAATGAATAGGTGAGAGATGATGGAATCTGGGACTAGGAACGGAGAAGGCGATGGCACCCACTCCAGCACTCTTGCCTGGAAAATCCCATGGACGGAGGAGCCTGGTAGGCTGCAGTCCATGGGGTTGCTAAGAGTCGGGCATGACTGAGCGACTTCACTTTCACTCTTCACTTTCATGCATTGGAGAAGGAAATGGCAACCCACTCCAGTGTTCTTGCCTGGAGAATCCCAGGGACGGGGGAGCCTGGTGGGCTGTTGCCTCTGGGGTCGCACAGAGTCGGACACGACTGAAGCAGCTTAGCAGCAGCAGCAGGGATTAGGAAAATGGCAATAGATTGTGAAGAAATGTCTGGATTCTAGAATTTTTACCATGACATTTATTATTTTATTTTATAAATTTTTTCATTGAGATTAAATAAATTGCAAGATTTAAAAATGTACAATGTGCTGATTTTATATTTGTATACACTGTGAAAATATTCCCCTCAAAAAGTTAATTACCATTGATGCATTCATCAATTCACATATTTACTGGATTTTTCTTTTGTTTGTTTCGGGTGAGAACATTTAAATTCTCCTCTCTTAGCAGTTTCAGAGTTTTTTTTTAAGATTACATCAAAGGTATTACTGTTGGATTCGATATACTATGTAAGAGGTCAATGAATTTAAGGATGACTCCTGCAGTTTTAGCCAAAGCAACTGGATTAGTGAAGGCTCCATTTACTAAAAGTGGAAAGATTGAGAGAGGATCATGATTTGAGGGGAAAGAAAGGGTTTTGTTTTTTGTTTTTTGGATACACAGAATCTGAGCTGCCTGTTAGAGATTCATTGGAAGATGTCTAGGCAATTCAAAATGTAAATCTGAAGCTTATGGCGGAGTTTGTGTCTGGGATATCCAGATGGTATTTGCAACTGAAACAGCAGCTAAAATAAATTAGGGAGTTGATGTGGCTAAAAAAGGGGGAAGAAGAGGAGAAATTGCCTGCACGAGAGGTTGTGGAGGGCCATTAGTTGAGGCAGAAGGAAAACTGGACTGTGTAATTTTCTGGAAACTAAGATGCTAAAGACTTTCAAGTGGAGGAAATAATCACCAGTGTCAAAGCCTATCAGCCAGGTCATGTGAGGTGAGGACTGTCTGGACAACTGGATTTGGCAGCAGGAACCACTGGTCACCTTGACAAGAGTCACTGATGTGCAGCAGTGGGGTGGAATTTAGCAAATTGATATTATTCAGCAATTTAGCAGTTGGCTTGGGCTTCCCTGATAACTCAGTTGGTAAAGAATCCACTTGCAATGCAGGAGACCTCAGTTCAATTCCTGGGTCATGAAGATCCACTGGAGAAGGGATAGGCTACCCACTCCAGTATTCTTGGGCTTCCTTTGTGGCTCAGCTGGTTAAGAATCTGCCTGTAATGCAGGAGACCTGGGTTCGATCTCTAGGTTGGGAAGATCCCCTGGAGAAGGGAAAGGCCACCCACTCCAGTATTCTGGCCTGGAGAATTCCATGGACTGTATCAAAGAGTTGGACATGACAGAGTGACTTTCACTTTAAGACATACATTGAATTCAAAAATAAAGCAATATTATTTTTGTTTAGTAATGCATTAATGTTAAGACTAAAATAGCTGAGGTTACCAGAGTTCAAGGTCTTTGTGAAGTTACTTGAAACTTCCAGTTCATAAAAAAAGTGAGTACAGGGGAGAGGAAGTGTAGGACCAGAAGAGTAGTTAGTAAGACTCCTAGCAGCACCATGTGGCTGCTGAGATATAAAAAAAAAAAAAAAAAAAAAGTGAGTACAGGAGGTGAGTTCTTCAGTTATAGGTACTCAGACTCACAGGCAGTGTGGGATGAAGTGATTGTGCATAATTTCCAGGGCCAAATAGTCTGAGTTCAAATCCTTGATTTCCGTCTGTCCAAATTTCACTCAGTCAAACTCTTGAGTTTTTATTTCTTTGCACAAAGTAGGAATAATATTGGCAACGTCAAGAAATTGCTACTAGAATTTATTGGAATAACATGTGTAAAGGGACTAGTAGCACAGTCCCTTACCTTCCCTCTCTGAGAAGTTTTAGAAAAGTCACAAAAACACCACCTGTGCCACAGCTTATGCCAAAAGAGGGGCTTCTGTCTCCTTGGATTTCTCTTATTCTAGAGAAATAAAAATAGTTCAGTTAAAAATGTCAGCTCATCCAAGTGTGGATAAAGTTACTCCCCATGCTTAGAACACTTTCCCTGGGAGAAGTGATCCTGTTGTTTTCTTTTTAAAGAGAAGCAATGTCTGGATAAACAAGAAGATCCTACTGTGTAGCACAGAGAAATATATTCCATATCCTGTGATCAACCATAATGGAAAAGAATATATATGTATAACTGAACCACTTTGCTGTACAGCAGAAACAACATTGTAAATCAACTAGACTCCAGTAAAAAAGAGAAGCAATTTCTGTGCCCCGCCCCCAACCTCAATGCTTCTCTCTCTCCCTCTCACCTTGCTCCGTCTCTCATCTCTCTCAACATTCTCTTAATTTTTCTGTACATTTCTACTTTCTTCTGTCTACTTCCCTTGGTTTCTGATTTTACAGATGATGTGAAGATGCTGGGAAAGATGGAGGGCAGGAGGAGAATGGGGGAGACAAAGGATGAAATGGTTAGATGGCATCATCGACTCAGAGGACATCAGTTTGAGCAAACTCCAGGAGTTAGTGAAGGACAGAGGAGCCAGGTGTGCTGCAGTCCATGGGGTCACAAAGAGTCAGATAGGACTTAGTGACTGAACAACAAATGTGTGTTGGGGGGAAGGGGACGTCTTAATTTGTAAAGACGTGGTTGACACCAGTGATGGCTGCGTCACTGACGTTTTCTCTAGGAATTCCCACCAGGTGATTCCCCGACTCTCCTCCAGCTCTTCTGCTTCTGTGTGGCTGAGGACAGAGAGGACTCATTCCTGTTCTTGTGTTGCACATAGCATGACAGAAGACCTCCATGGAAACTTCTACGGATCTTACCTGTGATCTCTCTCAGACTCGTCCCTTTTCCCCAGACTTTTCCTCTTTCCATGAAATATCTTCTTAGTTGGGGAATCTGCATCCTCAGCAGCTCATGGAGCTGCAGAACTCCTGCCCTCTGTGCATGATCCACCAGGCTGTCCCTTCACTCTCATAGTCCTTCCTCCCTGTCTCTGAGTTGCTTTCCGGCAGCGGGTCCTGGTCCTCCTGTGTAGGTAGGACTATTCCTGCATAGCCATTGCTCAGGAGGTAGAAGACTTTCAGGCCGAGTGACAAATAATGGCATTTCAGAAAGCTGAGTCCTGGAAGGGATTACTCTCCGGAGAGTTGTGAGTTCCACTGCATCTTTTGTTTATTTCATGGAGGTGAATGAGCCTGCAGAGACAAATGTGCTCCAGGATGTCCCTGGAGCAAGGTTACAGCCCTGGTTTTTGCCTAGGTTGTGCCTGTCACACTCCACTGCTGCTCACACAGAGGAAGGAGAGGCAGGCTTTGCTCTGGACTCATTGAGGTGTGCAAGAGGAAAGGGGACCCACACACTGACCCGAGCTGGGCTTTCTCTGTCTCTTGTAGGTAGTCAGATTTTCTGTGCATGTGTCCTTGGGGAGCCTTCAAGTGCTTACATGAACTTGACAAGCACCTGTGATTTATATTTTGAATCTTGCCCAAGTTTGTACAGTGAACTTTTGGTTTAGACTGTGGGGGACATTTTGAGCCGACACTGAGAAGGCTGCTTGAAAACCAAATGATGTAAGTTGAGGTGCAACTGCTCTGAATTGTTTTTAAATGGAGTAAATAAGAACTTCTGGAAACATGTACGCAGAGCCAGTGTGGAGATTCTTGGCTAAGAACAGATGGGGATGGGAGATCCGTGTGAACTCTGAAAAGCCTTGCTACCCACATTTCAGTTTTCACTTATGCTTCACAAAGAAGCATCTGTTACATAAACCACAGAAGCCCATCAACGTTACTGAATCTTGAAGCTCAAGGTGGGTTGAGAAGCAGAGTGTCAAATGTGGGTCTCATGATTTCAGTCAAGTCCTGTTAGAAAGATTCATCTTTACAAAATGAACTGTGTGTTTGGAAAAAATAACCTTGAAAAATTCCCACAACCAATAACTGAAGGAAATCTTTTGCATTTTAGATAAGTTGCAGTCTTTCATGAACTTGAACTTGCAGTGTCAGTATCCCAACATCTTATAAAAGAGCCAGATGAGTGTATTTGCTGTTCTAGGTGAATCTCTGGGTTACAGGAAATGTTTTAAGGCTAGTTTTGGTTTTCTTTTTAAGGAAGTATCAATAGTTTTAAATAACAAAAGCAAATTCACCCAACGTGCTACAGAATGCTAATCTACAAAGACTTGACTGTTTTCAGAAAATGAAAGTCACTGACTTGTGTTTGACTCTTTTGCGAGTCCATGAACTGTAGCCTGCCAGACTCCTCTGTCCATGGAATTCTCCAGGCAAGAATACTGGAGTGGGTTGCCACGGCCTTCTCCAGGGGATCTTCCCAACTTGGGGATTGAACCTGGGTCTTCTGCATTGCAGGCAGATTCTTTATCATCTGGGAAAGGCTTGAAAACCCCAAGCCTATGACAGTTTTCAGAACCCCATAAATCAGCTTTATGTCCACCATGTGAAAGTTCTAAAATCTTAGAAGAGAACGTTAAAAGTAAAATCTCAAAGGCCACTCTAGCTGCTGTTTTTCCACATAAAATGAACTACAATAACAGCAACAGAGGAACAAGACCAAAATTCCAACCCCAACTGCAGACAACTGCCAGATGGTTCTTATCTCATAAAAACTCACATAAATATCAAGAAGGCACATCAGATCTGTTTTTTTGTTGTTGTTGTTGTTGTGTTTCTATCACTTGTTATCTTATCTATAAATTTTCCCCAGAGTGGGAATTAAATAGGATCCTTCCTTCTACATTTGTTATCTACTTTAGGAATTAAGGGGGATCCTACCATCTTTTCTCATGAGATTGTGAACTGTGATGGTTGATGAAAAGCGCTCAGTTGCAAGGCATCAGATTCAACTGAACACCAGCTTCTTTGGTCCCCAAGACACTACGGAGGGCACAGAGTTTGGAATGTTCTCTACTGTGAAGTTCCTGGGGCCCTTGGGGAAATACACGCTCCTGCAGAACTGCATTTGAGCAGTGACACTTCAGTAGTTGCTTTGTTTCTCTGGGTTGAGATGAGAAGTTTTCTTACATGGAACGTGTTCACCATGGTGAAAGCCCATTATGTTGATGGTGGGACTTCCCTGGTGGCTCAGTGGTAAAGAATCTGCCTGCCAAGCATGAGACACGGGTTTGATCCCTGGTCTGGGAAGATACACTGGAGAAGGAAATGGCAATCCACTCCAGTATTCTTGCCTGGGAAATCCTATGAATAGAGGAGCCTGGCGGGCTACAGTCCATTGGGTTGCAAAGAGTTGGGACACAATTTAGCAACTGGTGTGCAAAAAAAAAAAAGAAAAAAGAAAAAAGAAAAAATGGTAGATAGAATGAATTCTACCTGATTCTAGATGCTGAAGATAATTCAGCTATATAAGTTTGGGTTCTGGACTTATCTCTTTAACAAAACAAACCATATGAGAGTTTAAGGCTGGTCAGGATGCTGGCTATGGCGTCACGGGTTTAAAATGATCAAAAAACTTCATGTTTTCCAAAAATTCCTATGCAATTGTGTTAACTCATGTAATAAGGAGCTATTGTTTTTCTAAAGGATGATTTTATACAAAAATTTCCAGGGTGTTTTTCATAAACCCTCAAAGATGGAATGTTGGTAAAACATGGCATATACTGCACATTATCGGTCAGTTTTTGCAGAGAGTAGTTATTGTTCCTATTGCACCATAATCATTTCTCTTTTTGTGTGTGTGCATAGTCTTGTGTGCATAGAGTGTGTGCATAGCACTTTGGCCACCTGATAAGAAGAGCTAACTCATTGGAAAGGACACTAATGCTGGGAAAGATTGAAGGCAGGAGGAGAAGGGGGTGACAGAGGATGAGATGGTTAGATAGCATCACCGATTCAATGGACATGAATCTCAGCAAACTCCAGGAGATAGTGAAGGACAGGGAAGCCTGGCATGCTGCAATCCATGGGGTCGCATAGAGTTAGACATGACTTAACAATGGAACAACAACAAAATAATCTTGTCTTAGTAGTTATCAAGTACCTGAAAAGCAGAGGCTCTATTATTGGTTTTTTTATTTACCTTTTCTAGAGGGGAAATGGAGGCTCCATTATGGGGTATCTACTACTGGAGGAGAGGGCTGAGGACTAACCACCGAGGCTCTCAGTCCTTGTTTTGCACCGTCATCAAGAGTCAGGACTTCATGAAGACCCTGGAGGTGTGATGAGGACATCTTAGACACCTTTACACAGCTCTTGCTTTATGCCCATGCTCAGAGGACAAATCCTGGGTGCCTCTTCAGGGAACTAACCTTGCCCCACTCTACCCATCATCTTACTTACTTTCTGCTTTATGTCTTGGCTCATGGCAGAACTAGATGAAGTATTTTTTGTTTGTTTGTTTTACTCCTGAGAGTGGCAAAAATAACTTCAAGCAATCTTTGCTTTCCAGTCTATGTTTAAACATATTGAAACACAGTAATTGACATCGACCACATAAGAAGACTGACCGTATGCCAAGTACAGAGAAGGTGGTGTGGGTGTTCTCTGTTCTTCTCAATCCTTCTGTTCTCACCCATCATAATCAGCATGGTGACCGTCTTCCTTTTCTTTGATGGAAACAAGTGAGTTTCTATCTCGTGGCCTTTACATCTGCTGATGCTTTTGTCTGAACTGCTTTGAAATGCTCCTCCCTCTGCCTTGTATAACTGATGCTGCTCATCCCTTGGGTCTCAGCCCAGTGTCACTTTCTTAAGGAGACTCCTATGACCAACTTCTCTGTCACAGCATTCACTGCACTTACTCTATTGGAATGATCTTGTTTATTGGCTTATATTCTTATTTTCCATCTCCCCTCATAAGAATATACACTGCCAAAGAGAAGGAACCTTGCCTGTCTTATTTTCTGCTCTGTTCCCAGTATGCAGAGCACTTTGTAGTATGTACACAACCTACTCTACTGGTTGAATAAATGATCTCATGGTTAGATACTGAATAATAGTTTGTAACAACCGTATGAAATATTACTTTTCTCATTAAGAAAAAATGAGACTTGGGGAAATTAAGTAATTATCTTGATATTGCAGAGCCAGCAAATGGAATGTTTTGTTACTGAATTTGTCAGATTTTCATGATCACCAGTAACTGTATCTTTGTTCCCATTTTCAGCCTTGTCACACAATCACAAGAATCACCTTGAAATGTAACTAATGTGCTTAACCCTAGGACATTCGTTCATTTATTTATACCTTGATAAACTCCAGTGAAATTTCAAGTGACCAGAATACACACTCTGAAGCTAGATGATGTTTGCGATCAAATCAGTGGAAGAAGATAAACATCCCAAGAGTAGATGAGATTTAAAATGTAGGATGTACATTGAGGTGCATGTGTCTTTTTGAAATATTGTTTTAATTTTTTTCTGGCTTTATACCCAGGAGTGGAATTCCTGGATCATATATTTTATTTTTAGTTTTTTGAGGAACTTCTGTTTTATTGTTCATAGTGGCTGCACCGATTTACATTCCCATCAACAGTGTGCAAGGGCTCCCTTTACTCCACATTTTCACCACATTTGCTATTTGCAAGCTTTTTCATGCTAGCCATTCTGACAGGTATGAAGTAATATCTCATTGTTGCTTTGATTTGCATTTTTCTAATAATTAGCAATATTAAACAACTTTGCAAGTGCCTGTTAACCATCTGTATGTCTTTGAGAAAATGCCTGTTCAAGTCTTTTGCCCATTTTTTGATTGGGTTGTTTTCATTATATTGAGTTGTATAAGCTGTTTATATATTTTAGAATATTAACTCCTTGCTGCTCATATCATTTGTGAATATTTTCCCATTCAGTAGGTTGTATTTTTATTTTGTTAATGGTTTTCTTTGCTGTGAAAAAACTTTTAACTTGAATTAGTCTTATTTGCTTATTTTTGGTCTTGCCTTAAGAGACAGATCCAGAAAAATATTGCTATGGTTTATGTCAAAGAGTGTTCTGCCTATGTTTTCCTCTAGGAGGTCTATAGTTTCAGGTCTTATATTTAAGTGTTCGATCCTCCTTATTTTTGTATATGGTGTGAGGAAATGTTATAACCTCATTCTTTATGTATTTGTCCAGTTTTCCCAGCACTGTTTAGCAGCACTATTTACAATAGCCAAGATGTGGAAGCAACCCAGATATCCATCATCAGGTGAATGGCTAAAAAATGTGCAGTTTTTCCATTTGTGCCAATTTTTCTATTGTTAGACCTAGAGAATATTATGCTTGGTGAAATAAGCCAGACAATGACAGATACTATATGATATCATTTAGGCATGGAATCTAACAATTACAACAAATAAATTAATATAGCAAAGAAGAAACAGCCTGACAGATGTAGAAAACAAACTAGAGGTTACTAGTGGGGAGACAGAAGGGGGAGTTGCAAGATAGGGGTATGAGATTCAGAAATGTGAATTACTATGTATAAAATAGATAAGCAATAAGGATATACTGTACAGCACAGGGAAATATAGCGATTATTTTTCTAATAGCTTTTAATGGACTGAATAATCCATAAAAATGTTATGCTCTACACCAGAAACTAACATAACACTGCAAATCCACTGTCAGTTCAGTTCAGTCGCTTGGTCGTGTCCGACTCTTTGCAACCCCATGGACTGCAGCACTACAGCTTCCCTATCCATCACCAACTCCCAGAGTTCACTCAAACTCATGTCCATCGTGTCGGTGATGTCATCCAACCATCTCATCCTCTGCTGTCCCCTTCTCCTCCCTCCTTCAGTCTTTCCCAGCATCAGGGTCTTTTCCAGTGAGTCAGTTCTTCACACCAAATGGCCAAAGTATTGGAGTTTCAGCTTCAACATCAGTCCTTCCAATGGATACTCAGAACTGATTTCCTTTAGGATTGATTGGTTGGATCTCCTTGCAGTCCAAGGGACTCTCAAGAGTCTTCTCCAACACCACAGTTCAAAAAACATCAATTCTTCAGTGCTCAGCTTTCTTTATAGTCCAATTCTCACATCCATACATGACTACTGGAAAAACCATAGCTTTGACTAGTTGGATCTTTGTTGGCAAAGTAATGTCTCTGCTTTTTAATATACTGTCTAGGTTGGTCATAGCTTTCCTTTCAAGGAGCGTCTTTTAATTTCATGGCTGCAGTCACCATCTGCAGTGATTTTGGAGCCCAAGAAAATGAAGTGTTTCATTGTTTCCACTGTTTCTCCATCTATTTGCCATGAAGTGATGGGACCGGATGCCATAATCTTAGTTTTCTGAATGTTGAGTTTTAAGCCAACTTTTTCACTCTCCTCTTTCACTTTCATCAAGAAGATCTTTAGTTCTTCTTCACTTTCTTCCATAAAGGTGGTGTCATCTATGTATCTGAAGTTATTAATATCTCTCCTGGAAATCTTGATTCCAGCTTGTGCTTCATCCAGCCCAGTGTTTTACATGATGAACTCTGCATATAAATTAAATAAGCAGGGTGAAAATATACAGCCTTGATGTACTCCTTTCCTGATTTGGAACCAGTCTGTTGTTCCATGTCCAGTTCTAGCTGTTGCTTCTTGACCTGCATACCCATTCCTCAGGAGGCAAGTCAGGTGGTCTGGTAGTCCCATCTTTTTAGGAAATTTTCACAGTTTGTTGTGATCCACACAGTCAAAGGCTTTGTCATAGGCAATAAAGCAGAAATAGATGTTTCTCTGGAACTCTCTTGTTTTATCAGTGATCCAGGGGATGTTGGCAATTTGATCTTTGGTTCCTTGGCCTTTTCTAAATCCAGCTTGAACATCTGGAAGTTCACGGTTCATGTACTGTTGAAGTCTGGCTTGGAGAATTTTGATCATCACTTTGCTAGCTTGTGAGATGAGTGCAATTGTGTGGTAGTTTGAACATTCTTTGGCATTGTCTTTCCCTGGGATTGGAATGAAAAGTTACCTTTGTCAGTCCTGTGGCCCCTGCTGAGTTTTCCAGATTTGCTGGCATATTGAGTACAGCACTTTCACAGCATCATCTTTCAGGATTTGAAATAACTCAATGGGAATTCCATCACCTCCACTAGCTTTGTTCATAGTGTTGCTTCCTAAGGCCCACTTGACTTTACATTCCAGGATGTCTGGCTCTAGGTGAGTGATCACACCATCATGGTTATCTGGGTCATGAACATCTTTTTTGTTTAGTTCTTCTGTGCATTCTTGCCACGTCTTCTTAATATCTTCTGCTTTTGTTAGGTCCATACCATTTCTGCCCTTTATTGTGCCCATCTTTGCATGAAATGTTCCCTTGGTAGCTCGAATTTTCTTGAAGAAATCTCTAGTCTTTCCCATTCTATTGTTTTCCTCAATTTCTTTGCATTGGTCACTAAAGAAGGCTTTCTTATCTTTTCTTTCTGTTCTTTGGAACTCTGCATTCAAATGGGTGTATCTTTCCTTTTCTCTTTTGCCTTTAGCTTCTCTTCTTTTCTCAGCTATTAGTAAGGTCTCATCAGACAACCATTTTGCCTTTTTGCATTTCTTTTTCTTGGGGATGTCTTGATCCCTGTCTCCTACACAATGTCACGAACCTCTGTCCATAGTTCTTCAGGCACTCTGTCTAGCAGATCTAATCCCTTGAATCTATTTGTCACTTCCACTGTGTAATTGTAAGGGATTTGATTTAGGTCATATCTGAATGGTCTAGTGGTTTTCTCTACTTTCTTCAATTTAAGTCTGAACTTGACAACAAGGAGTTCATGATCTGAGCCACAGTCAGCTTTTGGTCTTGTTTTTGCTGACTGTATAGAGCTTTTCCATCTTTGGCTGCAAAGAATATAATCAATCTGATTTCGGTATTGACCATCTGATGATGTCCAAGTGTAGAGTCTTCTCTTGTGTTGTTGGAAGAGGGTGTTTGCTTGAATCAAGGCAAATCAGAAGTGGTCCAACAGGAGATGCCAAAAGTGAACATTGACATTTTAGGAATCAGTGAACTAAAATGGACTGGAATGGGTGAATTTAACTCAGATGACCATTATATCTACCACTGTGGGAAAGAATCCCTTAGAAGAAATGGAGTAGTATCATAGTCAACAAAAGAGTCCAAAATACAGTACTTTATGCAATCTCAAAAACAACAGTATGATCTCTGTTCGTTTCCAAGGCAAACCATTCAATATCACAGTAATCCAAGTCTATGCCCTGACCAGCAATGCTGAAGAAGCTGAAGTTGAACAGTTCTATGAAGACCTACAAGACCTTCTAGAAATAACACCCCCAAAAGGTATCCTTTTCATTATAGGGGACTCAGTGCAAAAGTAGGAAGTCAAGAGGTATCTGGAGTAACAGGCAAATTTGGCCTTGGAAGACAAAACTCAGGTCAACTCCACTGTAGGTCAATAAAAAAATGTAGGATCAATCTCAGATAAATAGATGTAATGCTCATCAGAAACTGGTGCATATTCTTGAATGAGCTGCAACTTTGGTTTTACATTGTCTAGAAGAGAAAAAAAAAAAAAAAACCCACCACATTCTTTACAGTGTTCATAAGGCAAAAATGAACCAATTATTCTAAAGTAGAGCAATTTTGAAACCCCAGAAAAGTATCCTTGGCTTTTCTCATAAAAGATGCAATACAGCGTGAGAAATAACTTTCTCTGTTGCATCTATATATTGTGCTTATGTTAGTCTCTCAGTCTTGTCTGACTCTTTGCGACTCAGTGGACTGTAGCCCACCAGGCTCCTCTGTGCATGTAATTCTCCAGGCAAGAATACTGGAGTGGATTGCCATTCCCTTCTCCAGCATCTATATGGGAAATAAACCCAAAATTCTCATGTTTGTCTCCCTGGTGTCTCAGTTGGTAAAGAATCTGCCTGCAATGTGGGAGACCTGGATTTGATCCCTGGTTGGGAAGATCCCTTGTAGGAGGGCATGGTAACCCACTCCAGTATTCTTTCCTGGAGAATCCCCATGGACAGAGGAGCCTGACAGGCTTTAGTCCATGAAGTCAAAACACGATTGAGTGACTAAGCACAGCCCAGTCCTTTATGACAGCACACCAAAGTAAAAAACAGTTCCACAAGGACCCTCAAAATAATTCTGTGGAGATCCCAAAATGATGCTATTGGTTGTCCAGCTTGTTGCTGGGATGGCTTCCTGAAAGATACATGTTAGATCACTTTGATTTACATCAGGTCATAAATACTGTTCTCTATCCAGGCTGATCAGTACTAATTAGCAGTTAATCCAAGGAGGGTCGGAGATGCATGCCCACACACACATATGTAAATTCTGGCAACTACTTAGAGTTCAAAGACTCTGATACTGGTTAGGTGGATAATCATAAGCTCAGAATTACTGAAGATCAGAATAGGCTAGTCAGCTTGGTATAGATCATTGGATCTGTGGTTGAAATTTTAAGGAAGTGTACTTGAATTTTAAGAGTTGTTGATGTAGTTTTGACTTGTGCAATGGGGAGTATTTTATTAATAGGGCGCATTTCTGTGTCATACTCTTTTCTACCACCTAGTGTTAGTTCTGAGGCCTGGGGCATCCACTCGACACTCTGAATGCTTGTTCTTACTTATTCTTGCCATAGTTGAAGGAAGTGGAACGTTTAATTGTGGCTCTGGACTGACACCTCATCCTATCTCTTGTAAGTTGTTATTTAATTTTGTCTAAATTTATTGAATCACCTGGATGGCTCAAAATATTAAATAGATGTAATAAGATTTCCACACACAAGCAAGTAATTTCCAACAGTGGTTTGATTATACAAGATGGGAAATCTTTGGCATGTCAAGCATATGAGATGCTGGGAACTAAGTCAACGAAACACTAATCAGTTCATTTAGGAACTAATAACATCAGCCCCGAGGCTACAAGAGCCATTCATACTGGGCTTCCTCCATGAGGGGCTCATGGTCTCTGAACTGGTAGGAGAGTGGATTTCATCAGATAAGCTGTCAAATGCTTCATAGAACATGCCTTGGAGAATTAAGCTTCCACTGTTCATACAATTTTATCAGACACTAGCAAAGTAGATTTTCCAGTAAAACAGGAAATTGCCCTAAGGGCATGCTTTTGAACATTTATTCAAGATGTACTTTAAATGCTGTTTCAGCTGTCATTTTTTGCTATCGGCAGAAATGTCTTTGCTTTTGTTTCAGATGAACAGTTCTCTTTAATCACCAAAATCAACTAAAATGCAGAGAAAACAAGAGCTGTAAAAATTAAAGCCTGTGCAAGAAGGGGTAAAGATAGGTGGGTTTGGATGCAAAAGCAAGTTAAGTTGATTTGGAGCTATGGTTGGTATCCTGAATTAGCAACAAAAAGATTTCTTTCTTTAAATAAGGTTAGTAAGATGTTATAAAAGAATGAATATGGGGGCACTATAGCACAGGAGTTAAAGGCATAAACTCGGGAGGTAGCCTGCCTAATTTCAGATATCAGTTCCAACAATTCTCACTTTTGGACTTTGAGCACATTACTTAACTGCTTTGTGCCTCAGTTTCCTTATCTGTGAAACAAGAATAATTACCTAATGCATGTGGCTATTGTGCAGATAAAGTAGAACGCTTTGTAAGCACAAGATAATGATTTGCTAGATCATGGAAAAAGCAAGAGAGTTCCAGAAAAACATCTATTTCTGCTTTATTGACTATGCCAAAGCCTTTGACTGTGTGAATCACAAGAAACTGTGGAAAATTCTGAAAGAGATGGGAATACCAGAACACCTGATCTGCCTCTTGAGAAATTTGTATGCAGGTCAGGAAGCAACGGTTAGAACTGGACATGGAACAACAGACTGGTTCCAAATAGGAAAAGGAGTTCGTCAAGGCTGTATATTGTCACCCTGTTTATTTAACTTATATGTAGAGTACATCATGAGAAACACTGGACTGGAAGAAGCACAAGCTGGAATCAAGATTGCCGGGAGAAATATCAATCACCTCAGATATGCAGATGACACCACCCTTATGGCAGAAAGTGAAGAGGAACTCAAAAGCCTCTTGATGAAAGTGAAAGTGGAGAGTGAAAAGTTGGCTTAAAGCTCAACATTCAGAAAATGAAGATCATGGCACCCGGTCCCACCACTTCATGGGAAATAGATGGGGAAACAGTGGAAACAGTGTCAGACTTTATTATTGGGGCTCCAAAATCACTACAGATGGTGACTGCAGCCATGAAATTAAAAGACGCTTACTCCTTGGAAGGAAAGTTATGATCAACCTAGATAGCATTTTCAAAAGCAGAGACATTACTTTGCTAACAAAGGTTCGTCTAGTCAAGGCTATGGTTTTTCCTGTGGTCATGTATGGATGTGAGAGTTGGACTGTGAAGAAGGCTGAGCGCCGAAGAATTGATGCTTTTGAACTGTGGT
>NW_011494926.1:4945411-4958226 GCF_000754665.1 Bison bison bison | reverse complement strand
GCCTGGTGTGCTGCAATTCATGGGGTCGCAAAGAGTCGGACATGACTGAGTGACTGATCTGATCTGATAGTTCTCTATGAAATCAGTAAGGACTTCTATAAAAGTTATAATACAGACATATTGACTATACAGCCATTTAAAGCATCAAAGTTAATAACTTCTGGAAGGTACATCAGTATAAGATTTTAGGAGCCAATTTAAAGTTTCCAAATTTGGGAAAACAGAATGTGTGTCTCAGAAATATGGAATGAATATATAGCCATATCTAGTTGTTGAAACACTCAGTTTTCAACAAGCAGGACAATTAGAGCCTTCACACCTTTCAGTAGGAAACAACTCCTGGTGGATGGTAAATACCTACCATAAAATAAAACATTGTTTTATACAAATAAGCTTATTATAGCCCTTAAATGAAAACATAGTTACTTCCCATTTTATTATTTATTAATCTAAGCCAGTGTGTCAGGAAATGACTGATCTCATGTGGTATTCATGCGGTCCTTTACTTTCTTCTGATAAAAAAGACTAGAAGAGCCATTAATGTCTTTTGCTGCAAGTCATTTTGTGGAAGCATCAGTTCATTTCCTATGTAAAGGAAAATGAAGTCGCCTCCTTGACACGTGTTCTAAAAGGCAAATATGGCATTATTAAACTATAGTCCAAGTCGGTAAGAAGCAAATTGCTTCAGGTTGCTTCAGTGGTCTGTATGGATAACACAGCCACACTGCCCCCTGGATGACCTGCTATTTATCTTTGAACAATGCTGGATATACCTTATATAGAGATGTTGACTTTTACTCAACTTTTAAACTTATCCCAAAGAGGACAAACATATCTGTTGACGAAGCTCACTCTTTGATTTGCAAAGAATATAACTTTGTTCTGAAGTTTATAAAAGCTCATTCCTCAGTTTGTCAGAATGACTTTCATCTTGAGTGGCCTGTGGAATGGTATCCAGTCTTCCCACTGCACCTGTCTGGTAAGGAGACATCATGTTATCCCCACTGGAGAGAGTGCCAAAGGACGGTGGAACAAGTCTAAGTGATTTGCCTAAATTATATCTTAAAAAGAGATCGTAACTTCACACCATCATTTTACTTTACTTTTACTTTCTTTTTAGAATCTTTGAGAAACAAATTGACTACCAAGGAAGGATCTCTGTTTATCAGTTTTGGCTTCCTTTAAGGGACAGACAGTAAGAGTCTTAATTAGGTAATACCACATTTGGGTATCTATCCATCATGCCCATGAACAGCCCTCTTCTCATTCCTACCGTTGCTTTTTTCCTAACTCCTAAAGGATTTATGATTCTAGTGGTTGATTCTTATTGCTGTTGTTTAGTTGCTAAGTCGTATCTGATTCTTTTGTGATCCCCTGGATTATAGCCTGCCAGGCTCCTCTGGGATTTCCAGAGATCCCATGGATTTCTGTCCGTGGGATTTCCTAGGCAAGAATACTGGAGTGGGTTGCCATTTTCTACTCCAGGGAATCTTCCCAACTCAGGGATCAAACCCCTGTTTCCGGTATTGATTGGCAAGAAGATTCTTTACTGCTGAGCCAGCAGGGAAGCCCATTTTGATAGTGAAGCTGTCACCTAAAAGGAATATGGTCTCCCTGAGAAATTCAGTTTTAGAGGGGAAACTGGAATGGAAGTAGGAATGTGGGAAAAAAGATTTTGAACATCTCCCACGTACCAGGTACTATGCAAGTCCATTTTATGTGTGATCATAATTGTTTGTCACCATAATCCCATGCATTCTTCTAATTCATCACACTCACTGCAGAACAGCTAGAGATGCTGTCAACAGCAATACATCTTTATTTAAAAAAGATCCACTACAGTTGACTTACAGTATTCCAAAGAAAACATGCAAGGGCCAACAGGCACATGAAAAGATGCTGAACATCATTAATCATCAGGGTGATGAAAATTAAAACCACAACGAGATATCACCTCATGCCTGTCAGAATGACTATCCTCAAAAACACGGCAATAGTACTTAACTTTGGCTACACATTAGAATTGCCTGCGTTTGAGAGGAACTTTAAAAAAATCCTTTTGCCTAGACAATATTTAGCACAATGGAATCAGAATCTGTAGGGGTAGAACTCAACCCAGATGGTTTTTTTTTTTTTTTTTAATGTTCTGCTGATGGAGCCAATGTGCAGGCCAGATTGAGAACCACTGACCTAAAGAATGGTCTCCTTTCCCTGATGCGCCTACTTCACAGAGGGAAGTGTGAGAGCAAATCCAAGAGCAAACTCATTCATTTAAGTGTTTACTTTCTATGGACTCTCATCTTCATATTTTAATAGGATAGAAAAGCAACTCTTAAAATTAATACTTTAAATCAGAAGCTTTAGAAGGGTTGTTTCCAGGTTAGGTTTTGGGTTGGTTGTGTTCATGATTATGTGTTCCTGTCAACAGGTAATTGGATTTGGCTTGTTTGTGGTGTTTTGGCTGTTTATGAATCAAGCTGTTGGGAACATTTGTGTATAAATCTTTATGTAGATGTGTGTTTTCATTTCTATTGGATAAACATCTAGGAATAGATATGCTTGGTAATATGGTAGGAGTATGTTTAACTTGATAAGAAACCGCTTTCCAAACTGATGTATATTCCCATCAACAATATGTAAGAGGGATTTCCGTGGTGGTTCAGTGGCTAAGACTCTGTGCTCCCAATGCAAGGGGCTCAGGTTTGATTCCTGGGCAGGAAACTAGATCCCACATGCTAAAACTAAGAGTTTTCATGCCTCAACTAAAGATCCTGCCTGCTGCAACTGAAGATCCTAGATGCTGCAGTGAAGATCAAAGATCCTGTGGGCTACAACTAAGATTTGGCACAGCCAAATAAATAAATAAAATAAAAACAATATATGAGAATTTGAATCACTCAACCTCCTTGCAAATACTTGGTATGGTCAGGGTCTTCAATTTTATCCACTTACTGGCTGTGCATGATATCTCACTGTAGTTTGAATGTACTTTTTTCTAATGATTAATGATGTTGAAAATGTTCTCATAGTAATATTGATGATTCATATATATTCTTTCATGAAGTGTATTTGACTCATAAACTATTTTACAATTAGGTTAATTGTCTTATTATTGAGCTGACATTCTTTCTCAGTGGAATTTCTGTGAAAGAATTAACCACTTATGCCCAAAGGCATCTACTATATGCATTATCTGCTGTCCATTGCTTTATTATGGCATAAATTATGTGCCATTCTTGGGAGAATACCTTGGAAGAATAGGAAAATAGTCCTATAAATTTCTGATTTCAGGTGCAAAACCTTGTTAAAATTCATTTTCACATATAATGCATAATATTTCCCCCCTTCTGGTGGTTTATCTTTTTGTTTTCTCTTGATCTCAAAGAGAAGTTTTTTATTTTGATGGTGCCTAATTATCATTTTTAATTCTTCATTTTGGGTCATTTCTTACAAATCTTTTCCCATCCCAAAGTTAACAATGTTTCTCCCATGTTTTCTTCTAGAAGTTTTATTATTTTTGCTTTTACATAGAGGTAGGTATTCTGTTGAGTTTAATTTTGCATATGTTATGAGCTAAGAGTCAAGTTTACTTGTTGTTCATGAGTATCCAATCATTCCAAAATCATTTGTTAGAATAGTCTGTCCTTCTCCATTGAGTTACTTTACTATCTCTTTAAAAAATTATTGACCTTATATATATGGATTTGTGAACTTTCTTTTCTGTTCCATGGGTCTAAATTTCTTTCCTTCTGCTGATACCACACTGTCATGTCTGATAACTTAATAGTACATCTTGAAGTCAGAACAATAACTCTTCCAAGTTGGCTCTCCTTTCTATCACAGTTGTTTTGGCTATTTGTATTTCCATATACATTTTAGAATCAAGTTGTCAATTCTTAGAAAAGAAACGGCTGGGATTTTGATTTTGATTCCATCAAATCTATAGCTAATTTTCAGAAGGATTGACATTAACCATATCGAATGCTCCAATCCATATATATATACAGTATACATTGTATTTATTTAGGTCCAACTCAGTTTCTCTCCGGAGAAGGCAATGGCACCCCACTCCAGTACTCTTGCCTGGAAAATCCCATGGACTGAGGAGCCTGGTAGGCTGCAGTCCATGGGGTCGCTAAGAGTCGGACAAGACTCAGTGACTTCACTTTCACTTTTCACTTTCATGCATTGGAGAAGGAAATGGAAACCCACTCCAGTGTCCTTGCCTGGAGAATCCCAGGGACGGGGAAGCCTGGTGGGCTGCCATATATGGGGTCGCACAGAGTCGGACATGACTGAAGTGACTTGGCAGCAGTAGCAGCAGTTTCTCTCAGGGCTTTCCTGGTGGCTCAGTTGGTAAAGAATCCGCCTGTAATACAGGAGACCTGGGTTCGATCCCAGGGTTAGGAAGATCCCCTGGAAGAGGGCATGGCAACCCACCCCAGTATTCTTGCCTGGAGAATCCCTATGGACAGAGGAGACTGGTGGGTTACAGTCCATGGTGTTGCAAAGTCAGACACCACCAAGTGACTAAGCACACAGTTTCTCTCAACAACGCTTTTCATTGAAAAGACTTTACGCATATTTTAAAAAATTGTCCCTAAGCAGTTTATGTTTCAGAAAGATTTTAAAAGTGGTATTTAAATTTTTAAAATTTTCTAAGTGTTTATTATTTTCTGAAGTGACTATACAATATCATATTATACATATATAAAAATACAATGGGTTTTTATATGTTGATCTTTATCCTGCAGCTTTCCTAACTTCATTTATTAGTTCTTGTATATTTTTTATTATAGATTCTGTCTGTAGTTTTTTCTACATACCTAGAGCAGTGTTCTTTGTGGAAAAATACAGTTTTATTTTTTTCCTTTCCTTTTGTTTTCTTATCTCATTTCTCTGGCTAGAACGTTGTTGAACAGAAGCAAAGAGAGCAGAATCCGTCCCTTGTTCCTGATCCTAGAGGGAAAACATTGTTTTTTTTAAATACGACATTAGCTGTAGGGTTTTCATAAGTGACCTTTATCAAGTCGAAGAATTTTCCTTTATTTTCAGTTTGCTGAAAATTTTTTATTACTAATGAGTATTGAACTTTACCAAATTAATTTTTATGAAACTTTTAAAATGCCATTGCCCCCATATTTGTTCCATAAAAAATCCTTGTGGAAAAACAAAAAAATAGGAACGTGTTATCTAGTGTTAGTGGGGATCATCTTCATGTAGAAATTTCTTATACTCCTACATTCTGTGTAAAAAACAGGCACACCATATTTCTCAACTTTTCTCAAACTTTTAAAAATACTAAACTCTATCTTTTGAAATAAAAATATAAAATATCTACCTGGTAATTCAACAAATAGTTTCAGGGCACCAGTAGTAGGTTGAGTAGTCCCCACTCCAGATTAAAATAGTCAGGCTTTCCAAAAGTAATTAACAGAATTAATAATTAATAACTACAGCATTAATTAAAGGGAATGACACTAGTGGTAAAGAACCTGCCTGCCAATGCAAGAGACATAAGAGACTTGGGTTTGATCCCTGAGTCTGGAAGAGCCCCTGGAGGAGGGCATGGCAACCCACTCTAGTGTTCTTGCCTGGAGAATCCCATGGACAGAGGAGCCTGGGGGACTACAGTTCACGGGGTTGCAAAGAGCAGGACATGACCGAGGTGACTTGGCATGCATGCATGCAATACTGGCTTAAGTATGAAAAGAAAAGGACCAACGAAACAAGATAAAGTTTACAAACAGATCTACCTGTAAATGGTTATCTGATTTATGACACAGTTGACACTGCCATATAATAGGTAAGAATGATCTTTTGAATAAATATTTCAGAGTCAATATGATATTGATAGGAAAAATAAGTTAACTTGACTCTAACTCACAAACACCAACATCCACATCAAGGTGTAAATATGAAAGAAACAATAACAAAATTTTTAGAAGAACTACATCTTCATGATCACACAGCAGGTGATCATGTCCTAGACAGGGACAAAAAACCCTCTAAAACATGAAAGAGAAAATGGTCAATTGAATATTAAAATTGAGAACTTCTGTTTATCAGAAGATATCACCAAGGTAGTAAAAAATACAACTGACAGAGTGGGTGAAAATATTTGCAATCATAGAAGTACTAAGAAGTACTTAGAAGTACTAAGAACTTAGAAGTACTAAGAACTTAGAAGTACTAAGAACTTCTACCAGTTAAAAAGAAACAAATATAAAAATAAATATAAAAAATGGACAAAATACTGGAATAGACACTTCACTGGTAATTATGCCAGTATTAGTTATCTTTAATTAATTCTGTAATAATTGATTCTGTGAATTTACTTTTGGAATGCCCAAGAAGAGAATATCCAAGTGATCAATATGTATATGAAACATGGTTTACTTTTATTAGTCATCAGAAAAATGCAAGTTAAATCCACAGTGTGACTGAATATATATCTACTAGAATGGCTAAAATGAAAAAAGAAAAAAAAATGCAAAACACTGGTAAGGAAGTAAAGTAACCAGAATGCTTGTGCACCGTTAGTTGGACTATAAACAGGAACAATCACTGGACTATCTGGGGAAAATATTTGACATATTAATATGTATATCTATGTCCCCATAATTCTACTCCTGCTTACATTCCCTAAAGAAATGCAAATACATATTCAAAATTCATATGTACAGACTTGTTCATGAAAAGAAAGTAAGAAAGGGAAAATGTTAGTCGCTCAGTTGTGTTTGACTCTTTGCCACCCCGTGGACTGTAGCCCACCAGGCTCCTCTGACCATGGGATTCTCCAGGTAAGAGTACTGGAGTGGGTAGCCATTCCCTTCTCCAGGGGATCTTCCTGACCCAGGGATTAAACCCAGGTCTCTTGCATTGTAGGCAGATTCTTAACCATCTGAACCACCAGGGAAGCCTGCTCCTCAATAGTAGAATCAATAATAAGTTGAAGTATCTTCATATACTTCTTTCTTTAAAGAAATATTTCTTTCGTTTATTTGACTGCATCAGGTCTTAGTTGTGGGCACTCAGAACCTTCATTGCTGCAAATCGGCTCAGCGGTTGTGGCACATGGGCTTAGTTTCCCTGTGGGCATGTTTCCCTGCATTGGAAGTTGGGATCTTAAGCGGATTCTTAACCCCTGGACCACCAGGGAAGTTCCTACTTCTTTTGGTGAGAATGAATATGCTACATCTACATGCAATAACAAAGGAGAATTTTAGAAACACAGTAGTGAATGAAAGAAAGCAGACACACAAAATGTCTCTTTCCACTTGTGTACAGTTTGAATCGGTTAAATCTAATGTTTATACAATTCATGAGAGTGGTTGTCCTTGAGGAGGCTGGTAGTGACTGGAAGAGGACTCAAGGGTGGATTCTGAGCCACCAAACGCATTGACTTTTTCTGTTTCTGTGGGTTCAGAACAACATCCTCAAATACTCTGTCCCCAGCTCATGGCTGTTTCCTCCCAGCATGTACAAACCAGAGCCATTTGGCACAGGCACATGAATTTTCTGGTAAAAACTGTAGGTGTTAACAGTTTTTTTAGGAACTTACTCAGAAGATCCTAGGAATTTGCGGAGATGATTAGAAGACTCTATATGGTTTTGTGGGTTGTTTTTTTTTTTGCCTTCTCTTGTGTTTTCCTGAGTCTTGGTGGTGATGGTTCTTCTGTTGCCCTCTCTGCAATCTATTATCCTCTCCACTTTGTGGCCCAGAAGATTGCTCCCTTTCTGAATTCTGATTGGTCTCAGCCGAAGGGAAACACTGACAGGAGATGAAAGGACTAGAAGAAAGATAATCAGTGTATTCCATGTCCTCTCTCTTTCTTCTTTGATTGTCTTTGGGAGGAGCGGAATACTACAGCTCTTCCCTGGAGGATCCTCCTCTGTGGCTCCAGACTTCATTGTACTCTGATGACACTATTTCCTCTCCTTGCTTCTTTAACCAAAGTGATAGCCTTGCCTTCCTTTTGTTGTTAATATCTCTGTGCCTTGATATCTCTTGTTGGTTCCTTTAACCCAGCACTCACCCCTGTAGTTATTCCCTTTATTAAAATCCTTTTATTCAAATAGGCTTCCCTGATAGCTCAGTTGGTAAAGAATCCGCCTGCAATTCAGGAGACCATAGTGTGATTCCTGGGCTGGGAAGATCTGCTGGAGAAGGGAAAGGCTACCCACTCCAGTATTCTTGGGCTTTCCTCATGGCTCAGCTGGTAAAGCAATATGGGAGACCTAGGTTCGATCCCTGGGTTGAGAAGATCCCTTGGAGAAGGGAACAGCTATCCATTCCAGTATTCTGGCCTGGAGAATTCCATGGACTGTATAGTCCATGGGGTCTCAAAGAGTTGGACACAACTGAGAGACTTTCACTTTATTAGCATATTTGTTCTGAGTCCAAGCTTTTACTGTTCACTGCATGACAAGCAACAAGCCAATAAGTCAAGAGATGAGTTATTGGCACAAGGAATAAGCGATTTTATTTGGAAAGTCAGCAGACTGAGATTTTGAACTCAAAGAATCATCTTGCCTGAGTTAGAATTCAGGCTTCTTTTGTGTTAAAAAGGCAAGCCAAACATTTCCTAGTTCTGGCTAGCCCAGAGGGGATGTGTTCACTTCTTCCTCCCTGTAGTCATTCACAGATGTCATATTTCAGTAAAGCCCAAATAAGTGCCAATGTTTAAATTCATTCAGTTAGGCTCCTGTCTGTAATTCTATGGAGGAAACATTTTATTAGATCAAGTAAGATGAATAAATTATAATAACCATTGTGGAATAATGTTCTGAATTCTGTACATTAATATAATGAAGCACTCATGAGCATCTGGGCTTCCCTAGTGGCTCAGATGGTAAAGAATCCCACTGCAATGTGGGAGACCTGGGTTCAATCGCTGGGTCAGGAAGATCCCCTGGAGGAGGGAATGGCAACCCACTCTAGGATTCTTGCCTGGAGAGTCCCATAGACAGAAGAGCCTCATGGGCTACAGTCCATGGGGTTGCAAAGGGTTGGACATGACTGAGCAACTAACACTTTCACAATGAAGCCCCCAAATGCTGATTTCCTAAAATAACCAATGACTTTGATGTCAGGTACATATTATTGCATAGACTGGACATTGGATACTGAATCCAGGTCCAGCCAGGTGTTCTTTTCCTAGAAGTCTCTTGAGTAGTTTACATGTGTTGTGTTGGGTGAGATTGAGCTTTCATATGGACACTAGAGACAAAGAGTAAAGTCTTCCTTCTAGTATTCATGTAATTGTATGGATCTTCAGGGCTCTCAGCAATAAGCTTGATTAGAGGGCTGGTTGCAAAGCCCCATTAGAGGTGAACAGGGTCCTCTCTCTCTTATTCATCTGCACTGCTGGTAGAGTTAATGTTTTGAGTCTGAAGGACACTATGACTGTTATCAGTTTTATTGGACAAGTGAATATAAAGGTAATTAAAGAGACCATGCCTAATAACCCAACTCTTACAATTTAAAAGTAAGAAAGAGGCCTGATAGGGTACCAGGGATACACCTATCATCCTAATTAAGTGCTAACAAGACAGTTGTCCTCACTTTGGTAACTTCAGTGTATTCCCCCTGTTAACGGTCTCCATCCAGTGGACTCATCTACAATTCTTAATTCTTGCCCACAGTTACCCTTCATTCTCCACATGAGCAATGTTTCTAAAGGTTTCAGTGTTTAGCAGGTGGTGTCCCCAAAGCACTCACCCCAAATTGCCCGTCCACTTTATTCATTCATCCACCATTTTACACCTTCCCCCTGCAGTTCAGGTTTGGCCAAATTGCCACCCAGTTTGAACTTGTCATCTCTCCTAGCATTTCTACTTTATTAAGCAAGCACATCTTGTAAATGAAAACAAGAGAAGATGCGTGGCTAGCTCATTCTGTTTTTTATTTAAATTAAAAAAATCACCTAGCCACCAGAATTGCTGAGGGAAGCCGGTGGGGATAGATCAAGTAAATAAATGAATCAGGTGAGGATGGACAAGTGAATATTCAAATACAAGTAGCAGTTTTCTAAATTAGAAAAGCCTTCTACTCGAGCTATAGTCAAACCACTCAGTGCTGTGGTCTAAACTGTCTGAAAGACAGGAAATTCTGTTCTTAGAAATACAGAATAACAGTTACTAATGTTTGTCCTATACAAGTCAAAGAAAAACTCTTTGCACAATTATCTGAAAACCTCCTCTTTTTGTTTGACAGTTTGTTTAGTATCTTTTTAATTATAAGAAATTCTGGGAAGGGATCTTTTCTGTAAGGGAGATTAGGAAAGTTAAACCCAAACAGCCTGGCCAATGGGCTTTCCTGATGGCTCAGCGGTAAAGAATCCATCTGCCAATGCAGGACTCATTGGTTCAGTCCCTGGGTTGGAACCATCCCCTGGAGAAGGGAATGGCAACCCACTCCAGTGTTCTTGCCTGGGAAATCCCATGGACAGAGGAGCCTGGCTGGCCACAGTCCATGGGGGTCCACAGGACTGAGCAACTAAACATCAGCAGCAACAGCTGCTACCAATATTTGCTGAATGTTGACTCTAAGAAGAATTGGATAAGCTATTTCTATATAACCACAGGCCTGGGTGTAGTTCCATGGACAAGATAATAGCTTTAGTTGAAGGGTCAGTGGTAAAATGATGACATCTTGATCCTGTTCATAATTCACAAAGAATAATTTCCTTTAGGGATAATGAACTTCTACAGTGTGCAGCAAAGTATAGTCCACTCCCAAAACATCTTTTCCAAAATTCTAGAAACTTCTGTGTAGCTTCCTGAGAAATTTAGTAATCCTTACAGTTGTCACTAGAAAATTCATGAGGGTATTCTGAATGGCTCTGGCTTGTACATGCTGGGAGAAAACAGCCACAGGCTATGGACAAAGTACGTGAGGACGTCGATCAGAATCCACAGAAACAGAAAAAGTTAAGTCTAAGCCACAGATGGCTCAGAATCTGGGAACACTGACCAACCAAGGATCTGGATAAAGAGACCTGTCGATCTATTTCAGGGACCTACAGAGAGCCAGAACAACAAATCCATGTCTCTCTCCACCTCTAAACGCTTCCATTAGATAAACCATCAGCATTTCAAACTCACCACATTCCATTTGTCCATCATGAAAAATGAGGAAGACAGAAAGAGTAACAGGTTCCTGGTTGCTGATGTATGTGTAAGTTTGGTGACGGGCTTATGTGGGGGATGATACGGGAGTGTTGAGGTACAGACATTTGTAGAGAAATGCTAGTTTAATATATGTTTTAACTATTAGAATATTGGATTCATGATAAAAAGCTATTTTCCTTTTGGAATTAAGCTTTCTTTTGTGTAATAATTTTGATTCTTATTAATTACTGTTTCCTTAAAAAAAAAAAGTGTATCTTCTTTAGGGACTATCTGGGGCCCAGTAATTCCATCTTCCTAATAATTTATGACTGTCCTGCTTCACCTCCTGGTTGACAGCTGTTTTCAGGTTCAGTCTTAATGAAAACTTTCCCCTCATTTTCTTTCCAGTGATGGGCACTCTGTACCCGCCTTCTGCCAGCCAGATTGCAAACAAAATATGTTCTTTGCAGTGTTCATCAAAATGTATGTTGTTTTACCTGGAAATGATGTTTGGTAGATAATCATAATGGTGTGATCACTCACCTAGAGCCAGACATCCTGGAATGTGGAGTCAGGTGGGCCTTAGAAAGCATCACTATGAACAAAGCTAGTGGAGGTGATGGAATTCCAGTGGAGCTATTTCAAATCCTGAAAGATGATGCTGTGAAAGTGCTGCACTCAATATGCCAGCAAATTTGGAAAACTCAGCAGTGGCCACAGGACTGGAAAAGGTCAGTTTTCATTCCAATCCCAAAGAAAGGCAATACCAAAGAATGCTCAAACTATCGCACAATTGCACTCATCTCATGGAGAAGACAATGGCACCCCACTCCAGTACTCTTGCCTGGAAAATCCCATGGATGGAGGAGCCTGGTGGGCTGCAGTCCATGGGTTCGATAAGAGTCAGACAAGACTCAGCGACTTCACTTTCACTTTTCACTTTCCTGCATTGGAGAAGGCAGTGGCAACCCACTCCAGTGTTCTTGCCTGGAGAATCCCAGGGACGGGGGAACCTTGTGGGCTGCCATCTATGGGGTCACACAGAGTTGGCCACGACTGAAGCGACTTAGCAGCAGCAGCAGCATATGCTAGTAAAGTAATGCTCAAAATTCTCCAAGCCAGGCTTAAGCAATACGTGAACTGTGAACTTCCTGATGTTCAAGTTGGTTTTAGCAAAGGCAGAGGAACCAGAGATCAAATTGCCAACATCCGCTGGATCATGGAAAAAGCAAGAGAGTTCCAGAAAAACATCTATTTCTGCTTTATTGACTATGCCAAAGCCTTTGACTGTGTGGATCACAGTAAACTGTGGAAAATTCTGAAAGAGATGGGAATACCAGACTACTTGACCTGCCTCTTGAGAAACCTATATGCAGGTCAGGAAGCAACAGTTAGAACTGGACATAGAACAACAGACTGGTTCCAAATAGGAAAAGGAGTACGTCAAGGCTGTATATTGTCACTCTGCTTATTTAACGTATATGCAGAGTACATCATGAGAAACGCTGGGCTGGAAGAAGCACAAGCTGGAATCAAGATTGCCGGGAGAAATATCAATAACCTCAGATATGCAGATGACACCACCCTTATGGAAGAAAGTGAAGAGGAACTGAAAAGCCTCTTGATGAAATTGAAAGAGGAGAGTGAAAAAGGCTTAAAGCTCAACATTCAGAAAATGAAGATCATGGCATCTGGTCCCA
>NW_011494926.1:4941659-4945311 GCF_000754665.1 Bison bison bison | reverse complement strand
ACTCTTGAGAGTCCCTTGGACTGCAAGGAGATCCAACCAGTCCATCCTAAAGGAGATCAGTCCTGGGTGTTCATTGGGAGGACTGATGCTGAAGCTGAAACTCCAATAGTTTGGCCACCTGATGCGAGGAGCTGACTCATTGGAAAAGACCCTGTGCTGGGAGGGATTGGGGACAGGAGGAGAAGGGGATGACAGAGGATGAGATGGCTGGATGGCATCACTGACTTGATGGACATGAGTTTGGGTAAACTCCGGGAGTTGGTGATGGACAGGGAGGCCTGACGTGCTGTGATTCATGGGGTCGCAAAGAGTTGGACACGAGTGAGCGACTGAACTAAACTGAACTGAAAGTTCTTTAGCTTAAGGAAAAATATTCTGTATTCTGTCACACATAATACTAACTCCCATATGCTTGAGTCCTTGTTGATCACATTCAGTGATTTTCAGGAAAGCTGGTTTTTCTGTGACTAAAGTCAGTAACGAGATGCAGGAAGACAACTAGACTTTTAATCTGCATTCTGCCACTGGAAGACAAAATAAAATTCCAGTAGGGGAGGAAGAATATTCTGTTTGAATTGATATCATATTATAGCCACTAGCATCTTGGTGCTGTCTCCATGCCTCAGTATGGGTATATCTGTGTTCGCTATCTCAGAGGACAACTGCTAGAAGGCAGGGACCTGGTTGGTGTCATTTTTTGTATGACCCAATAGAAAGCTATTGGGTATGATATCCACAATGTGCAGTCTGGAGCTATCATTTGAGATGACTATGCCTGCTTGAGCAAAGAATCTTGGTTGGCGTTCCAGAGCTTAAAACTAGGCCTTAGATCCCAAACAAAAAATTTCTTGATTTCAGGGGTTACTTTTGACTGACTTATTGTAACTAATCTCCTATGGTACTTATATATAAGTCAAAACATCAACTAAATAATGGAAAAATAACTTCCTTCCTTCCTTCTTCCCTTTCTGCCTCTTTCTGAACTTCCTTCCTTTTTTCCTTCTTCCTGAAACCATCAGTACATTCCTTCTATTTGTTTGAACTTTTACATAGTCTCTCTTATTTATGGAGGCTCCTATTTTATTGATGAAGAAGTTGAAGTTCAAAAATATTGAATAAACCATCCATGTTCACACAACTCATATATGGCCGAGTCTAGATATGAGTTTCATACAGCTTCAAATTTTCTGTGATTTTTTAAGTTTATTTAACCACATTGGAATGTAGTCTTCTGGCCCACTAATGGTCTTCTTCCCCTACAGGAAAATCTTCATGGAAAGCTTTATTATAACAGAAGTATTTATAATTAGAGTAAAAGGTAAGCAGAATGATTCAATACAATGCTACTATAATTGAGCAACTTAGCTGGATTATTTTATTTCCTCTGAAAGAAATGAAATTTCCTACCAAAGGAATCCTATATGTAATTTCATAAGCCAGAGAACCCTTTTACCTGTACAATATTTTGAGACACTCTAAAAAATGTTTCTTTTTCTGCTTCCCTGTTTTGTTAAGCCAGTTGGCCTTCAAATGAAACACAGCATTACTAATAAGACAGAAAGAGACAAATGCTGAGAACTTGAAAAGAGCAAAGGAGCCTGAGTCCTCAATAATATTGTTGAACCACTGTATCTATCTAAGTATTGCTTATCTCCAAATCACTTAATAAGAAAAGGAAAAATTATGTTTATGGTTTATGCCATTGTTTGTCAAGTTTTCTGTGATTTGCTGCTCAAAGTTTTCCTTACTGATATATTGAACTTTATGAGAGTGCAGAAGAAATACATTCTGCCTAACTGAGTTAAATACAGACACTAAAATTCATATTTGCAATGATTTTGAATTGCTTATCCCTTTGCTTGGCTCATAAATTAGGTTTAAGTCCAGAGTTCCAAGTAGTAGAGTTTTTTCCCAGCTCCTGAAAACACTTTTAGTTTAGAGATGCCCCCACTCTAGAATGTACTATCACATAAGATAGTGATCTCCCTGTCTCTGGGAGGGGAGCTACACAGGGGCCGAATAACCATCTGTCATAGGCACTATGGAAAGGATGTCTGTGCTGGCTGGGAGATTGGATAGGATGGCCTCTCCTAAATCTATTGACTGATTTTTCTAAGTCTTAAAGATGTTAAATAGAAGTGGCCTCTTTATTACATACCTTATTCACTAGATGAGCTTGGACAAAGGAAACACATCCAAACTTTGGTTACATCTCTACCTAGTTTTGTGAACTTAAGAAAGTATGTCCTCCTAGTTTCTGTTCTAGTCTCTATAAAATGAGGAAAGGATTTGTTAAAAAAAAATTAGAACACTCTTCTTTTTTTGTTAATGTGTTATTACATGTGTGTTATTTGCTCAATTGTGTCCAGCTATTTTCTACCCCATGGACTGTAGCCCGCCAGGCTCCTCTGTTGATGGGATTCTCCAGGCAAGACTACTTCTCCAGGGGATCTTCCTAACCCAGGGATTAAACACGGGTGTCCTGCATTGCAGGTAGATTCTTTACCATCTGAGCCACCGGAGAAGCCCAGTAAAGTAGTTTTAACTAGAAAAGCAGAGCATCTCTGGTCCTCCTGCCCCCTATCAGTTCATTCCTCTCCTGTTGGCCCCCATGGGACTGAGGAGTCTGTACAGCATAGTTTGAGCAATTCTCTCTGGAATGTTTCCAAGATCTTTCTAATCAGAGCCTTTTATGATTTGACTACAGGGTACAGAGCACTTCCCAGGTGGCACTAGTGGTAAAGAACTTACCTGAAAATGCAGAAGACATGAGAGACATGGGTTTGATCACTGGGTTGGGGAGATCTCCTGGAAGAGGGCATGGCAACCACTCCAGTATTCTTTCTTGGAGAATCCAATGGGCAGAGGAGCTTGGTGGACTACAGTCCATGGGGTCACACAGAGTTGGACACAACTGAAGAGACTTAGAGTGCCTGATGAACTATGGAATGAGGTTCGTGACATTGTACAGGAGACAGGGATCAAGACCATCCCCATGGAAAAGAAATGCAGAAAAGCAAAAGGGCTGTCTGGGGAGGCCTTACAAATAGCTGTGAAAAGAAGAGAAGTGAAAAGCAAAGGAGAAAAGGAAAAATATAAGCATCTGAATGCAGAGTTCCAAAGAATAGCAAGAAGAGATAAGAAAGCCTTCCTCAGCAATCAATGCAAAGAAATAGAGGAAAACAACAGAATGGGAAAGACTAGTAATCTCTTCAAGAAAATTAGAGATACCAAGGGAACATTTAATGCAAAGATGGGCTCGATAAAGGACAGAAATTGTATGGACCTAACAGAAGCAGAAGATATTAAGAAGAGGTGGCAAGAATACACAGAAGAACTGTACCAAAAAAGATCTGCACCACCCAGATAATCACGATGGTGTGATCACTGACCTAGAGCCAGACATCCTGGAATGTGAAGTCCAGTGGGCCTTAGAAAGCATCACTATGAACAAAGCTAGTGGAGGTAATGGAATTCCAGTGGAGCTATTTCAAATCCTGAAAGATGATGCTGTGAAAGTGCTGCGCTCAAGATGCCAGCAAATTTGGAAAACTCAGCAGTGGCCACAGGACTGGAAAAGGTCAGTTTTCATTCCAATCCCAAAGAAAGGCAATGCCAACAAATGCTCAAACTACCCCACAATTGCACTCAT
>NW_011494926.1:4940456-4940658 GCF_000754665.1 Bison bison bison | reverse complement strand
CTGGTCCCATCACTTCATGGGAAATAGATGGGGAAACAGTGAAAACAGTGTCAGACTTTATTTTTCTGGGCTCCAAAATCACTGCAGATGGTGACTGCAGCCATGAAATTAGAAGACACTTACTCCCTGGAAGGAAAGTTATGACCAACCTAGATAGCATATTCAAAAGCAGAGGCATAACTTTGCCAACAAAGGTCCATCT
>NW_011494926.1:4929532-4940356 GCF_000754665.1 Bison bison bison | reverse complement strand
TGCTTTTGAACTGTGGTGTTGGAGAAGACTCTTGAGAGTCCCTTGGACTGCAAGGAGATCCAACCAGTCCATTCTGAAGGAGATCAGCCCTGGGATTTCTTTGGAGGGAATGATGCTGAAGCTGAAACTCCAGTACTTTGGCCACCTCATGTGGAGAGCTGACTCATTGGAAAAGACTCTGATGCTGGGAGGGATTGGGGGCAGGAGGAGAAGGGGACGACAGAGGATGAGATGGCTGGATGGCATCACTGACTCGATGGATGTGAGCCTGAGTGAAGTCCGGGAGTTTGTGATGGACAGGGAGGCATGGAGCGCTGCGATTCATGGGGTCGCAAAGAGTCTGACACGACTGAGCGACTGAACTGAACTGAACTGAACTGAACTGAAGCGAGTTAGCACACACACACATGAATACAGAATCTTAGCAGGAAGAAGAGCACAGAATTCTCAGGTCCTCATAAATACAATCTGACCTGTTGTTTTTTTCTCTATTGTTGAGTTAGTACCGACTGAAAGTATTATACCTATTGAGTCATGGAAGTAAAGTTTTTAATCAAAGAGCCATTAAAATATATGGAGTTATTTTGCTTACTTCTCAGGCTTAATCCAAATTTGAATATGTGGCTGCTTTGAATGTAAGTCTTCAGACTGTTCTGCTAAACTGGTGATTTCTCTTTACAAATATTCCAAGACAAAAGTGTGCCCACTTTTCACATAATGAGACTTTTGAGGCCGAATACAAATGATGCTATTCTTGTATCAGGGTGAAATAACTTACTCACATCTCTGCTTTGTGTCTGCCCCAGCACTTGCCCTGTTCTAGAATGTATGCCTTGAAGTAAATACGTTAAAAGTAAGAATTCTATTGCTAAAGATATTTTTTTATGTTTTCTTTATATTAGTTTCTTACTTCACTTGCAAGTTCAAGTCATAAAATGAATAGATGTGGCTTTTATTAAGCTTTGAAGATATGGTGTGCTTCTATGTGAATATCACTTCATCTATAGCATTTGAATTGGAAAAAAATCTTTTGTGTGTTTTCAACAACCTTTTGTCCACATAGTTAAATGCACTGACAGAGCCTTTTGACAGAACCACAGAAAATTCTCTGCTGAATACTTAATCAGTTCCTAGGTTGGCTTACTTCCACTTTTCCTTTCTTCAAAACTATGTTGCTAGACTACTAGAGTCTTTTTTATTTGTGAGTCTGAGAGCTTAAGACTAAATAACTTGAAGTATAGTCTATATCATATTTTCATCACGTATGTTTTCTCTTTTACATACACACATACATTAGGGTATGTTAAAAGGTATGTTTATAATTTTGAAAAGCTTGTTTATGTTTTTACTAACACATTCTTTTACATTTGATAATTCTTAATTCTTCACATAATATTATTATGATATCTTTGATTATTAACACAGGAATCTAAATCAGATTGAGTCCTATTTCCAAGAATCAGAATAATTTTGGACAATGAAGAATTTATTGAAAGTTGCTGGCAGACATACTGAATCAAGAATTATGGAGGAAAGCCAATGACATTCAAAATTCTCTCTCTTCCTAGTGCTTCAGAGCAGAAACTGTTTCTGGCACATTCTGTGGCCAAAAAAGGCAATAATCTTTTGCTTTGAGTCCTCATCCATTAGATGTCTGAGTGAGGGGAGTAAAAGTCAGCTGGTTGACTGATTCCTACTTTTTCATCTATTAAGGTAATCAAGCCAACCACATGATTTATCATTGTGATCTCTACATAAATAGATTTCTCTTGAGGATTGTGGTTCTTTTGAAGATGGATCAAATCTTGCTAAAGCTCCTTTCTTATAGACCTAGGAAATGCTAGGGCCCTTGAAGCTATTTTTTAAATCTTAATTTTCATATGGAAAGAGAAAGTTACTTTTGTTTAAACAGGAGTTGAATTTTGGAGAAATGTTGCTTTGAGAGACACAACATGCATTACAGCATCATGACATACTCAGCCAGATGTCTGCAAGACAGAAAATCACATGATTAAGCAAGCCACGTAAATGTTCTTTAAGAAGGGAAAAAAATAGAAAAGAAAAAACAAATGTGCGTCAGATATTTCCTTTTTGTGGAGCACATTATTCCAAATCATGTGGCTGCCTTATGTGTATAATTTGCCAATTACAACGTATCCCCTCATGTACATTAAACTCAGGGATCATTCTAATTTTGGTCTTGTATCACAATCTGTTCTATATATTTGCTTGTATATATTTAATTACATGTTTACATGTGAAGGCGGCATGTAAGCCTCTCCAGGTATCTGCTAGGGCAGTTGTTAGGATGTAGTGAGAAATTATTCTTTGCCACTCATGGCAGCTGTATATGGATTCCATTTATCCCCTTGGGATCCTGGACCCTATAATTGAAAAGTATATGCACTTCACAACCCTGAGCAATATTGAAATCATTGAATTATCTTTTTACATTCTTTGTTGGCAATCCCGCAGTGTGTCAGTAAATATTCACTAAGTGACCACGGTGTGAATCATAGTTTCTCAGCCAAACACTAGTGGTGGTTCGTCTAGGGAGGTCCTTACCTGGAGAAAAGGGATCAGAGCCCTTTTTAGAAGAAGGAAGGACAATTCCAGTTGGGAAAATGGTCATGGATTTACTGTCACTTCACTCTATTTTTAACAATACAATCATTCCTCTGGTGACTGTTGCCACACACAGCCTCTGGCATACAGTAGATACCCAATACATAATTGCTGAAGGAAAGAATGAATCCAATCTCAAGGGCATCCATTTCACTTTCTCTGCAGCTATACCACCGGCATGGCAACAGCCCACTCAGCACACTATTTTAATAATTTTTTATGCTAGTTTCTGTAAGGTAGTGATCTATAAATGTTTACTCCCACATAACTATTAATTAAAAAGTTTTATGTATGTATTCCCAAATAGGTGTTTTATAAATAAAATATTATATTTTAAACATTTACAAAGTAGAATGAGATTAAGTTAATAAGAGTTCTAACATTTTAATTTCTGCATTCCAGTAGATTGTCTTCCTTGTCTCCATTCTGGGTGAAAATGAAAGTTGCTCAGTTGTGTCCAACTCTTTGCAACCCCATGGACTATAACAGTCCTTGGAATTCTCTTGGCTAAAAAGACAAAAGAAGGAAAAAAATTCAGTTCTTGCTTGTGAAGCATACAGACCAGATTAACACAATGAAGGTCATTGATAGAAAAGGTGTTTTATGGCAGGGTTTACTAGAAGAGTTCTTGTACAGAATTTTCTTGACTACACAGATTTTAAAGCACATTTCACAGTCTATGACCTTTGATTTGTAATAGGATATTTTTGATGTTGTAGTGGGCTCAGGCACATTTAGAACTCCTCATTAGATATGCTCTATTCTGTTGGCATGATCCACATTAAATATTAAAAATTTTTTTCATTTAAGGTTTCTCTTTTTCTTATCCTGCAAAATATGACCTCTTACATTTGGCCTTCTAATCACCTGACTCAGTAAATGTTACTATTTGATGGGGCATTTTTGGTTTGAATTTTGACTCAGGAAGGAAGAACATATGGGCCACGTGTTCTTTGAATACACTGACCAGTTTCATTTACTTCAGGCATGTGGGATGTATTTACAGAGCAGGAACATAAGCACAGTGATTCTATAAATAATCCAATCACTTTGGTTTTCTTTGGGCCACCAATCTGGGTACTGATGTCATGGGAAACATCTTTTCACTTTGATGTCTACATTTCTCTTCAGGGCTCTTGGGGTTTCTCATTATCTAATTGTTCAATCCTCTTTTTTCACTCGTACTTCTTGTCTTTTATGATATTATGACCCATATTGTGTTTTTTCAGCATAATATGGTCCCTCAAATGAAGGAAATTTCAATCATTTAGAGTAAAACTAATAAATATCTATATAAAGCAGATTTCTATAGTCATTTGTAGAGCATGTCTGCATGCTCTGTTGTGTCTGACTCTGACCACACGGAGCCTGCCAGGAGCCTGCCAGGTTCCTTCATCCATGGAATTTTCCAGGCAAGGATACTGGAGCAGGTTGCCATTTCCTCCTCTCTAGGGAGTTTTCTGACCCAAGGATCGAACCCAAGTCTTCTTCATCTCCTGCATTGGCAGGTGGATTCTTTGCCTCATCTGGAAGAGCAATCTACCTTAAAAAGGGCTTCCTAGGTGGTGCTAGTGGCACAGAGTCTGCCAGTAAATGCTGGGGAAGTAAGACATGCAGGTTTCATCCCTGGGTCGAGAAGATCCCCTGGAGAAGGGCATGAAAACCTGCTCCAGTATTCTTGTCTGGATAACTCCCATGGACAGAGGAGCCTGGAGGGCTACAGTCCATAGTGTTGCAAAGAATTGGACATGACTGAGGTGACTTAGCACCATCTTAAAAATGGTTTTGAAATAAATCCCTTCCAGTCTCTATCTACTAAGTGAGTCAGATATATTTGCAGGGAGATTACGATGTAACATTGATCTACTCATTTGTACTGTAGGTTGGCTATTTAAAATAATTACGTTAACAGGATTATGGTCTTCATAGAATCTAGGGCAAAAAAAAAAAATAATTCATAAGGTAGGATTGGTAAATATGTTTCTCAGAATTACCCTGGGTACTCAGACCAGTACAGGTGTTATAATAAATGAATGTATTGGCATCAGGGTTAATACATTTATTTCTTATCAATTTGGCTAATGTTAGGTCACCTGAGCAAATTTAACTCTGAATCCACTATACAGTGGGCTAGAATCTGTATCATGATGGATCTATGAAGACATAAACAAAATGAAGCTCTACCCAGATGGCCTCTTTGACATTGTTCTCTAACTTTGGTAGCAATCCAAATTCCCCATCTGCATTGACTTCTATAGTAAGCATATTGTGTAACAAATTTGTTTCATAGATACTTTGAATAATTATTAACATATCTACCATGTATTCATTATAGTGATGCTAACCACTTTAAGCCAAAACCCCCCAGATGCTAGTCACATAACAGGACAACTACATTTTTTTTGTTTGTACAGTACTCCAGTACAGATGTTCCCGGTGGGGAGGTGAAGTGCTTTGCCCCATTCACTTAAACACGGTCCAAGTGGATGGGGGCTCTGCCATTTTCAACCTGTGGCTTCCCATCACAGCAAGGAGGTGACATCATCACAGCTCCTCCCATTCCACAGGGCAAGTCAGTCACATGTCTATATGTAGGTGAAAGGGGGAGAGGATTAAGGGGTATAGTCACTTGCCAGCAACAACTGTCCAGTAAGGAAGAAAAGTATGAAACCTAGAGAAACAGCTAGCCCTCAGCCACTGACCATAGCAAGATGGAATGCTACCGAGGACAAGAGAAGTGTTAATGTAATCATTAGAAATCCTTTGCTTTGCCAAGAAAGACTATTTTATGCTAAGAACAAGGCGTGTATCTTACACTAACAGTGAAAGTTTAAATTATGAAGCACAGTGTTTAGATCGCTTTCAGTATACAAAGAGATGGCCAGATATGACAAGTAACTGCCTAATTGCATTGGTGTAGACAGGCTGACTCCTATAGACCTAAAACATGGATTTTTAATCTGAATTCTCTAACTTGCTATGCTACAATCTAAAATGGATAAACTCTTCCCTTGTTTATATTACATAAATATTTGTAATATAAATATAATATGAATATGTTTTTTCTCCTTCCCCAAATTATTTCTAATTGATTGAAATAAAAAAAGTTTTAATTCTTCTGGATATATAATAGAGCAGGAAAAAAACCTCAAACATTTATTTTACAGTTTTAAGATCTGTTTATAGAAATACTCAATGATGTAGGAAGAAATTCCATGAGATGTATCAAGTTACAGAAAATATCACCCAAAGATAAATATATATTCCTTAGCACATGGTATGTTAGAAACATGGAAATATTTCATGAGCAAAAGATAGACTGAAGTAAATATTGAAGCTACTTTTCCATAAAAGGCCCTGAATTCTGTTTTAGTGTATAATCCAAAGTGTGCCCAGGCTTCTTCTTAATACATTTTTTCCTTGGAGGTGCTTTGACTCATAATTCTGTATTCAGTGAAACAAAAAAGCAAACAAAGAACCAAACAAAATATTTAAAGATTAACTTTTGAGGGCAATTGCCTCTATTTTGTTTCTTATTATTATTTTAGAATTTTTCTCCCAATAAGCTGAATTTTTGTCAGCCCTGGAAGTCGGAATCATGGCTAAAGCTTTGAGTAGTAACATGATCCATTTGACCAGGCCGGAAGAGTTTTTCCCAAGAAGAGAATGTCACATCTAATCAAACAAGTGAGGTAAATGTTCTGAGTATCAACATTTAAGGGCAGAGGATGGATTATGCATGAATATGACAGAATATTGTATAAGATCTAGCTGGGTGTTTTACTAATTTACAGTTAGCAAGGGGACACAGGTCTGGCCTAGGACAGTGAATCTGAGTATGCTCAGGGAAGTTTCAGGGAAGTGCCCAGGGAAGGTTCTGGGGTTGTAACCTTCCTCTTTAAAGCTACTGTATTGAACAGCTAGAGTTGGGATGGGATACAGTGATGACAGCGTGTGTGCATGCTAAGTCACTTCAGCATGTGACTTAGCATGTGACTTAAGACTTGTGTCAGACTCTTAGCAACCCTATGGACTGTAGCCCGCTAGGTTCCTCTGTTTATGGGATTCTCCAGGCAAGAATACTGGAGTGCGTTGCCATTTACTTCTCCAGAGAATCTTCCCAACCCACGGACTGAACCAGGGTCTCCTGCACTGCAGGCAGACTCTAACATTTGTGCCATCAGGGAAGCTTGAACATACTATTGACCTTGGATTTAGATATGAATTCATTGCTTGAGCGTACTATTAAGCAATGTGTTAGTTGTTCAGTTGTGTCTGACTCTTTGTGGCCCCATGGACTGTAACCCACCAGGCTCCTGTGTCCATAGGATTTTTCAGGCACGAATGCTGGAGTGGGTTGCCATGCCCTCCCCCAGGGGTTTTTCCCGATACAGGGATCGAACCTGTGTCTCTTGCATCTCCTGCACTGCAGGCAGATTCTCTACCACTGAACTGCTGAGGAAGCCCACAACGATGAGAACAGTTACCGATTAAATACTTTCTCTGTGTTGGAGGATTAAATATACTTTTATTAAATTTCAGGATAACATTTCACAGAAAGTTTTCTTATTCCCATTTTGTAGATATGGACTGGAAGTTGAAGGCGGTGGGGTGTTCAAGGCCACATAATTATTTGCAGAAGAGGCAGGATTCAATCCACTTGTGTCTGACCGAAAGCCCTTGCCCTTTTTCCTAGGCTAATCCTCTTCTCTCAGTGAGGTGCCCACAACAAACTTTCTGGTGCCTCAGTCGAGTATTATCATCACACTTTTGCAGAAGCTGATCTCCCTCTTGTTCTGACATTAGTGACCGCCCCAGGCAATAGCATTTCACTGCACGCCACAGCAATTATTTACGACTTGGAGGTTTGCAGCCTGGGGCTGGTTTACCTGAACTGTTTTGAACAAAAACAAAAGAATCTCTTTGTCTTGGTTGCTCCAGTATTCTGTGATCCAAAGGAAATCCGTCTTCTATAGGCGACGTGGAGGAAGAGTACACGCAGAAGACAGGCCCCTTCCAGGCCAGTGGCCTTGCTTGCTTTGTGTGAGTTTAATTTTCATGCTAAATCTCATCAACTTCTGCAATTTCTTTACTGTTACTTACAACTTGCAGAGACTGTCGTGGTGGGTAGGAGTGGGTGGGAGATCGGAGGGGTGAATGGGATGGACACCAGCCACAAGCAGGTGAAATGAGCACCATCTCCCTAAGTCAATGTATACGAAATCTTTGTCCCTGGAATGTTGGAAAAAATTAATCCCTGTTGTGGACATACTCTGTGTTGCTGTCTATGTCTTCCTTATCGTTTTTCTAAATCTTACCGTTTCTTTAAGACTCAGCTAATGCTTCAACTACTCCAGGAGTCTTTTCTGATCTTTTTATATCCAGGCCCATAGGACCAAACTATGCTTCCAAGACACTCTGTTACTGCTTCTACCAGGTTAGCATTACAATCAGTATTTGTGCCTGCAATTTAAAACAATGCATGGGTACTATGGTTTTATTCATCTTTACACTGCCAGTACAGTATTTATTTGTATAATAAATATTTGGCGAATACATCCTACGTGGAGATACAACAAACAGGAAAATCAGACACTGTCTGCCTTGCTTTTCTGCTCCTAAGGCCTAAGTGGAGGGATGGCGGCTCAAATAAAGTAAAAGCCGCAAAACTGATTCTTAGTCAAGGAAAAACAAAATCATGACAATAGTAGCAACACCCTGTAGGCACCATCCTAGGAAGTTACTGTTCCATTTCAGTTTGCACATACTAGATTAACAGTTTGCATTGAGATTTGATATCCGAAGCCATTCAGATTTGTCTATAGTATTGGTTTCTTTCTTTCCATTAAGCACAAACTTGTATAACCATCCCAGTTGAGGACAACTAAGAAACAGGATGGACTTCCCCGGTGGCTCAGTGATAAAGAATCTGCCTGAAATGCAGGAGACCCAGGTTCGATCCCTAGGTGGGAAAGATCCCCTGGAGGAGGGCATGGCAACACTCTTTAGTGCTTTTGCCTAGAGAATCCCATGGACAGAGGAGCCTGAAAGGCTGAAGTCCAAAGGGTCTCACAGAGTTGGACACCACTGAAGCGACTCAGCAGCAGCAGCAGCAGCAAAAAAGAGGATATCCAATGAAATATCATTTTAAAAAATAGTCAAAGGGCAAAAGTGAACCAATCAGTTGTACTGACATCTGGACACTAGTTTACATATGGAAGAACTATAGTATGCAAATAAGTTTAGATGCCAAGATAGATGTGCTCTCTTAGAAAGTTCAGTTATTTTCAATTTCTTCCCCTTCATCCTTCAATTTTTGTTGTATGTATATTAAAGTGTTTGAACTACAGGCTCTGGAATTAAGCTTCCTGACTACTCACCTCCTTTGGAATGCCCACTAATTTAGTAAACTGAAACTCAATTTGCTCACCAACACAATAAACTAGAAATAATAATACTATCCGGAGAAGGCAATGGCACCCCACTCTAGTACTCTTGCCTGGAAAATCCTATGGATGGAGGAGCCTGGTGGGCTGCGGTCCATGGGGTCGCTAGGAGTCAGACACGACTGAGCTACTTCACTTTCACTTTTCGCTTTCATGCATTGGAGAAGGACATGGCAACCCACTCCAGTGTTCTTGCCTGGAGAGTCCCGGGGACGGCGGAGCCGGGTGGGCTGCTATCTCTGGGGTCGCACAGAGTCGGACACGACTGAAGCAACTTAGCAGCAGCAATAATACTATCACCCATTTTTTTGTGACAACTAAATGAAATAGTGTTTACTTTAAGGATTTGTCATTTTTAACTCCTGGACTTGAATTTTAATACAGAACTTAAAAAAGTATACTGGTATATTTCATTGTTTTGTACATGTTGTTGTTTTTATTTTATTGAAGACTGTCAAAAATTCTGATTTCTAAAATTTTCCTGTTTAAAGAGGTTTCCATTTGCAACAAATACATTTTATTTGCCCAGAGCCCTTATTATTTTTTGTGGACCCTGCTTTGTCGATTATGTTTTTCAAGCTGTGTTTGCTAATCACATAAACCAGTCTGTTGGCCACAGAGATTAGTCCAGGGGGTGAAACAGAATCTTTAACTGAGCCAGTGCTTCCCTGCAGGCAAAGCTGTGAGACCTACAACCCCAAGAGCACTGCATTCCCTGCTGTGTAGAAAGAGTCAATCTGAGTAGATGAAGGTGACCTCAAAAACGTAGAGATGGTGGGGCAGAGTATTCTGACACACTTTGGTCTCTGGTTCCAGCCACTGTGTTGACCCAGTTGCCATGAAATTCTCCTGGTAGTGTGTTTGATTTCAGCCTGGGCTTCTATCATTTGTAACTAGAGTCCACTAATGCAGAAACATGTCGGTATGAGTGTGTGTGTGTGCGTGTGTGTGTGTGTGCACGTGCACGCGTGGGCTCAGTCATGTCCAATTCTTTGTAGTCCTATGGACTGTAGCCCACCAGACTTCTCTGTCCATGGGATTCTCCAGGCAAGAATACTGGAGTGGGCTGCCATTCCGACTCCAGGAGATCTTCTCTGCTCAGGGATTGAACCGTCATCTCTTGCATCTTCTGCATTGACAGGCGGATTCTTTACCACTGAGCCACCTGGGAAGTCTCATTGGTATGAATGCTGATTGTTATTCAAGGCTAGGTAGAATCTGATCTCCTATTCTTGATATTATTATAACATTATAAACATGGCTACATTTTAAAACACTCTTCATACATTGAAGTCATATTTAATGGCTGAATACTACACAGCCATTAAATTAATGTATGAAGAGTGTCTTAAAATGTAACCATGTTTATAATGTTATAATAATATCAAGAATAGGAGATCAGATTCTACCTAGCCTTGAATAACAATCAGCATTCATACCAATGAGACTTCCCAGGTGGCTCAGTGGTAAAGAATCCGCCTGTCAATGCAGAAGATGCAAGAGATGACGGTTCAATCCCTGAGCAGAGAAGATCTCCTGGAGTCGGAATGGCAGCCCACTCCAGTATTCTTGCCTGGAGAATCCCATGGACAGAGAAGTCTGGTGGGCTACAGTCCATGGGACTACAAATTTAATGGCTGTGTAGTATTCTATCATGGAGAAGGCAATGGTACCCCACTCCAGTACTCTTGTCTGGAAAATCCCATGGACAGAGGAGCCTGGTGGGCTGCAGTCCATGGGGTTGCTAAGAGTC
>NW_011494926.1:4879160-4929432 GCF_000754665.1 Bison bison bison | reverse complement strand
GGTGGGCTGCTGTCTATGGGGTCGCACAGAGTTGGACACGACTGAAGCAACTTAGCAGCAGCAGCAGCAGTATTCTATCAAACAGCTATGTCAAACTTTAATCTTAACCATATGAGGGAAGTTTAGATAATTTCCTTATATAATAAACCTAAAATTAAAGGATAGAAAGTTCTTGATACATGTTGCTAAATTATTTTCAAAAAGAGTCTCATTGGCACTGTACAGAAATGCTGTTTCTTTGCACTATTGCTAACACTGAGCAGTAAAGCTAAAATATTTTCATGCTTTGTATTGGCAGTATCAAAACTTTCCCACGTTTATCGTTTTCCACTTTTCTATTTAGTTCTCAACTCATTTCCTATGGATGCATATTGATTCCTTCTTCAAAGTAAACTCATTTACCTTCTGTAACATTCACACTGATTTTTTCCCCCTACAGTTTATTGTTTGCTTTAGTATTTGGTCATTTTTTTTATATACAAAGTTTTACATTCTGATGCTATCAAATGCACTTCTCTTTTTCTTTACCTTTTGTTCATCACTGTTAACCTTAAAAGATTTTCCTATGCTAGAGATCAGATAAATATTCACCTATATTTTTTTCTCTCTGAAAATAAATATTTAAACACTTTTCACTAAGTCATCAATCTGGAATTCATTTTCTCCAAAACAACTTGTTAGTGGTCAGAGGACAATTTATTGAATAATTCATTTTTTTCACTCAGTTATCTATAATAAGATATAATCACACAGTATACTTTGAATAAATATTCTATGTATAGTAAAGTTGCTGTTGACTGTTCCACAGGATACAAAGGGGGTGAACTTAGATTTCACAAAGAAGGGAAACCTAAACATAGGCTATTTTCAAAAAGATTCCACATCTTGAGCTGGGAGTGAGTGGTGCTGCATGTAGGTTCTCATTCGGATTGGACAGCGATATTGCATCTTATCTGTTGTATACTTCTGGGGTGAACAAAGGGTAGATAATATGCAAGTAGAGAAAATGTTGACATATTTTTAAAGTGGGTTTTTTGCTTTGCATATACCTAGGTATTTTTGGAAGTGTCATGGGAATGAGAAACAAGAAGTCTGAAAAGCTTGTCCTGAAAATAATGAGGGTGCTTGAGACAGAAACTTATCTTCTTTTCATTTGTTTTGGAAGAGATTGTAAACAGTTTATCAATAATAGAACCCTGGCAACTATTTCTCTGTGTGTCTGTGGAGGAGCAAAACAACAGAGGTTTGCTTACTTATTGTACATCTAGAATTTCACAATAAAATATCCAGAACTAAGGGAATAAATGTTTAACTTTATGCTTATAAAGTCAAGTCCAGTGTTTTCAAGAAACAATGGTGATCAGAGTATGTCATTGAAAATGAAGATTGTTAATGTTATAGTCTTTATTGCCTCTGGCTAGCAATCTCCCATCTGCTTCTATAGAAAAGAATGAAAAGGGGCAAAGCAGATGTCTTCAGAAATATTAATGACGAATTCTGAAAAGAGAAAATAGCAAAGACATGAAAAATAGCAGGCTATGTCAGCAGCAATAGTGGGGATAAGAGATTTGAATAGATAGAACCATTTGCAGTCATTGTATGAAAAACTAGTTTAATATAACTTGTTTTTTTTTTTTTTAAGTTTCTGAAGATCCCATAAAAATAACATAAATACTTTTTTGGGACAAATTTATTTATTTATTGGTTTATTGATTTATTCATGTATTTTATCTCCAGACTGAACCTTATGAAACTGCCATTTTTGAGGTCATGAATGGTCCACCATCAGCAATTTATTACAGTTAAATATATAAGGTGCTGGTAACCTAGTATTATTAAGAATATAGGAAAATTTAGAGAATTCTCCGAATTCATTAATCTAAGCAATGCAAATGAGGTAATCAGGCTGGCTATTTAATTGGGAGACAGTACGTATGCAATGTTCTAGAAATGGGACTTTGAAGTTAGTCTGCCTGGGCCCTGGCTCCACTAGTTACCTGCCATGTGCTACTGGGCAAATAATTTAACCCTAGTCTTACTCAGTTTCTTTATCCATAAAATGGGGCTATTATGACATTTTGATTTTACTTGTTTGACTTACTGTAAATGGAATGCTAGATTTCTAATTTAAAAAAATAGATAGGCAACAAGCAACAATGGTTTACTATATAGTACAGGGAAATATAGCAATATCTTGTAATAACCTATAATGGAAAATAATTTCAAAAATAATATATGTGTATATGTATAACTAATCACAAGAAATTCTACTTTTTGAAATTTAGTAATGTTTATCTTTTTGCTTGTTTTTCTGAATGTCCTATGGATATCTAATAACAATGTATGAGATACAAAATTTTAAATGTATTTGTGTAGGATATAAAATTAATATAGATTAATATAAATAGAAATTTATTATATTTAAATTATTAATGACATCATTCAAGATGCTCCTATTCTTATTTTTTCTGAACTTGATAAAATATTCTCAGTGAAATGTTAATATGTTTCATTATGATTATATATGTATTTTTCTTTTCCTTATATTTCTTCTGAGTTTTTCTTTATGTATTTTTGTTTCTTTGTTGTTAGGTGTCTAATGGTTTATGTCTATCTTCTTTGTGAACTTTTATCTTTATGTAACTTTTATCATTAAAAATATTCACCTTTGTTTCATTTAAAAATAAATAAATGTAATTAAAAATTACCTTATTTAATCATCCTCTAAACATTATGAATGTATAATATTTGTGCATTTTAAATGTTTAATTTGCATTTCTTTTATAATTTCTAAATTATATTTATAAATATATTAATTTCATAATTTATATTTGTATAAATTATAAATGTACATATTAGTTAACTGCACAAACATTATACATTCACAATGTTTAGGGGAAGATCAAACAAGATAATCAAAATAATCAACAAAGTGCTTGGCACTTAGTAAGTGCTCTGTAAATGTTAGTTATTTTTAACTAGCTTCATTGAGGTATAATTTACACCATAAAATTAATCCATAGTAAGTGGATTCAGTATTTTTCATAAATTTAAAGGGTTGTGCAGCAACCGGTATGATGTAGAAATAAGACATTTCTCTTTTGTCCATTTGCAGTTAATTTCTGTTCACATTCCCAGTTCAGATAAATGTTGACCAGCTTTCTGTCTCTCTAAATAAGCATTTTGCTAAAAAAGCTACATAAATTGAATCATGCAACATGTAGTTGTTTGTGTTCAGCTTATTTTATCTATCGTAATAGTTTTGAAGTTCTACTGCATTGTAGCATGTAGCAGTAGGTTGTTTGTTTTTATTCCCTGTATCATTCCCTGCCTTTTTTATCTATTCATCACTTAATGGTTGTTTACAGTTTGGGAATGTTGTGAATAAAGCTTCTATGAACATACAAAGTTTTACGAGGACATATGTGTTCATTTTTCTTGAGAACTTCTGGGCTGAATAGTAAATCTGTGTTTAATTTCTAAAGAAACTGTCAAATAAATTTCCCAGGTGCCTGCACCATTTTATGTTCCCACCAGGAGTGCATGAGGGTTAAATTTTTTCACATCCTTACTACCACTTGCTTTATCTTTTTTATTTTAGCCATTTTGTGCAAAATTGTGTCTAACTGTGGTTTTAACTTACATTTCCTTAAAGGCTAATGAGGTTGAAAGTTTCTTTTAAAGGTAGCACTAGTGGTAAAGAACCTGCCTGTCCAGTGCAGGAGACATGAGAGACTCAGTTTTGATCCCTGGGTCAGGAAGATCCCCTGGAGGAGGGCATGGCAACCCATTCCAGTATTCTTGCCTGGAGAATCCCAGGCAGAGAGGAGCCTGGTGGGCTACATTCCATAGGGTGGTTAAGAGTTGGACACAACTGAAGTCACTTAGTATGCACACTCATTAGCTTTTAATATATGTATCTTTTGGTGAAATACACATTCAAAAATTGTCCACACTCTTTAGTTGAACTGTTTATCTTTTAATTGTTGAATCATGTGTTCTTTTTGTATTCTGAACATAATTCCTTAATACAATATATGATTTATAAAAATTTTCTCCCAGTCAGTGGTTTCTCTTTTCATTTTCTTAATAGTGTCTTTTGAAGAGCAAAAAATTTTCACTTACAGTTGAATTTATGAATTTTTAATGGATCTTTTGTGTCACATCTAATACATTTTTGTCTAACCAAAATCACAGAGGTTTTTATTTATTCTTTTAGGCAGATACAGTTTGCACATAACATATTAGTTTCATGGATAAAACATAATGATTCAATATTTGTGTATGTTGCAAGATAGTTGCCACAATGAGGTTTTTCTCTTCTAGAAAGTTTCTATTTTTCTAGGAGTCATACAGTTTTAGTTCTTACATATTTGTTCTCCTTTGAGTTAATTTTTGTGTATGGTGTGTAGTAAGGATCTAAATGCTTTTTTCTTTCTCTTGTTTTTACATATGTGTGTCTTGTTGTCTCAGCAGGATTTGTTGAAGACACTATCCTTTCCCTCATTGAACTGTGTTGGCATCTTTATTGAAAGCACATTGACCATAACTAGGATTTATTTCTGAAGTTTCAATTCTGTTCCATTGATTGGCATGGCCATCCTTAGGTCAATAAACCTCAGCCTGTAAAACCTTAGCTTTGTAGCAAGATTTGAAATTTTTTGTTGCTGTTCAGTAGTTAAGTCATGTCCAACTCTGTGACCCCATGAACCATAGCACTCCAGGTTTCTCTGAAATTGGCAAATTCCAATTTTCTCCAACTTTTTTTTTTCAAAATTGTTTTGACTATTCTGAGTTCTTTTAATTGCCATATATATTTTAGTATCAGCTTATGGATTTATAAAAAATTCCTGCTAAGTTTTTGATCAAAATTACATTGATCTACAGATAAATTTGGCATAGAAATATAAATTTGAACAATGTTAAATCATTCAGTTTATGCCCATAAAATATCTTTTTATTTAAACCTGTTAAAAATTTCTCTCAGTAGTATTTTGTAGTTTAGTGTACAATACCTACAGTTTTAAATTAGATTTATTCCTAAATATTTTATTCTTTTTGATTCTCATGCTGATGAAGTTTTCTTCCTAGTTTTTCTTTTGATTATTTGTTGCTTGTGTATAAAATCAGTCCTGAATATTTATTGGAAGGACTGATGCTAAAACTGAAGCTTTAACACTTTGGCCACCTGGTGTGAAGAACTGACTCATTTGAAAAGGCCCTGATGCTAGGAAAGATTGAAGGCAGGAGGAGAAGGGGATGGCAGAGGATGAGATGGTTGGATGGCATCACCGACTGGATGGACATAAGTTTGAGCAAGCTCTGGGAGTTGGCAATGGACAGGGAAACCTGGTGTGCTGCCATCCAGGGGGTTGCAAAGAGTCAGATATGACTGAGTGACTGAACTGAACTGAGTGAATAAAAATACAATTGATTTGTGTAAGTTGATCTTGTGACTTTCTTAAATTTGTAAGTTTTACCAATTTAGAATATATAGTTTTTCCATATATTTTGTGTGTGTATATATATTTTATATATATATGTGTGTGTGTGTGTGTGTGTATGTATAATATATCACATACAGAATGGCATCATCCTCAAAGACAGTTTTACTTATTTCTTTCAATACATGTGCATGCTTAGTCACTCAGTCATGTCTGACTCTTTGTGACCCCATGGACTGTATCCTGCCAAGCTCCTCTGTCCATGGAATTTTCCAGGCAAGAATACTGGAATGGGTTGCCATTTCCTACTCCAGAGATATTCCCAACTCAGGGATCAAACCTACATCTTCAGTGGCTCCTGCATTGCAGACGGATTCTTTACTGCTGATATATATACCTTTATTTTTTCTCATTTGTTTATTGTGGTTTAAATCCAGTACAGTATTGAATATACCTGAGTTATATTACACATTTTTGTCTTGTTTCCAATATTAGGCAAAGCATTTATCTTCTACAAATAAGTTTGGTGATAGCTCTGGGCTTTTTGCAGATGCTCTTTTTCAGGTTGAGGAACATTGTTTCTATTTTCTTTTCATTTGTTAAGAGTTTAACAAAATTATTTTATTATGAATAGGAATTGGACTTTTTCAAATGCTACTGTTGTCTATTGAGAAGAGCATATGGTTTTGTCCTTTACTATATTAATATGATATATTACACAAAATGACTTTCAGATTTTAAGCCAACCTTGCATATCTGGGATAAACCCCACTGGGTCATGTCATACAACTCTTTTTATATATTGCTGCTTATTTCCTTTCTTTGGTATCACAGTTGTGCAAAACCCCCCTTAAAGTAAGTAGAAGTATTTGATAGTTGGTTCTTATGAATGATTGATTTCTTGTCTCCAATATATGCCTTTTTATTTTTTTAGTCTTTTTAATTTTTTAACTCTTTTTAAATATTTTAGTCTTTTTTTTAAATTGGAGGATAATTGCTTTACCAGTGTTGTGTTGGTTTCTGCTAGACAACAACATGAAAAAGAACAGATATCTTCCTCATGAGCTTCCATCCCCTGTCTCATCCCACCCCTCTAGGTCCTCACAGAGTGCCAGGCTGGGCTTCCTGTGTTATATAGCAGCTTCTCACTAGTTACCTATTTTATATGGGTAGTGTGTGTGTGTGTGTATGTGTATATATATATATATATATATATATATATGAGAAGGCAATGGCACCCCACTCCAGTACGTTTGCCTGCAAAATCCCATGGACAGAGGAGCCTAGTGGGCTGCAGTCCATGGGGTCACTAAGAGTTGGACATGACTGAGCGACTTCCCTTTCACTTTTCACTTTCATGCATTGGAGAAGGAAATGGCAACCCACTCCAGTGTTCTTGCCTGGAGAATCCCAGGGACAGAGGAGCCTGGTGGGCTGCCAGGCTGCCACGACTGAAGCGACTTAGCACCAGCATACACACACACACACACACACACACACACACTATGTTCTCAATTCGTGCTATCCTCTCCAATATATTCTAAATCAATCTTGCTGGAAGGTTTATCAGCACCAGGAATGATTACTGACTGCTGTGACTTCCTGTCTCTCATACAAACTTGAATGTCTTTGTCCTCTGGCTTTGTCTTTTCTTACTCATTTGAGTGAAGATTCTTCTGCATGCTGTGGGAGCAGAAAGGCATTTTAAGTATTCTTCTCAGAAAACGATGACTTTATATTAGCAGTCTTAACTAAAATAGTCACTTTGGGTTAGTGCCCCGATGTCCTGTATAATACATTCAAAATGTCCTGATCACTTAACTGACTTCCACTTACATGATTTTGTGGTTTAGCTGCCACTCTATTACCTCTGTAAACAGGCTGACCATTGCTCATGGCATGTTAAGCATTCATGGGGAACATGCTACTCTCTGGTGTACCCAACACTTCTGTTCCCACCAGTTGAATTGTCGGCTAGCAAGAATCAGTTGTGCAAGTTTCTTAAACTGTTTATTCCAGATGTACCTGTTAGTGTAGTTAGATAACTTATTAAATATTTGAATGAATGAAATGGGAAAAGAAAGAGATTTTTTCCCATGGAAAATAGCTTTCAAATTTTGAAAAGACACTGCAAAGAAGAAGGATTTTAAAAATTATACTGAATTAAAGTTTGGTGAGCTAGTTGTAAAATATTGGGAACAAAATAAAACTTGTGATTCTGCATTGTTTGCTCTTTACAAGTACTGGTAAGTTCTAGTTTAACTTAGAAGAATTTCAAAAATAACCCTGAACTCCATAGATAAGTCTTTATGGGAATTGTGGAGAGAATGGGTCCAATTAGCACACCCAAATTTAAGAATTCCAAAGAAGTTGGTTCTAGGCCTTCCCAGATGGCACAGTGGTAAAGAATCTGCCTACCAATGCAGGAGACCCAGGAGACACAGGTTAGATCCCTGGGTTGGGAAGATTCCCCCAGAATAGGAAATGGCAACCCACTCCAGTATTCTTGCCCAGAAAATTCCATGGACAGAGGAGCATGGTGGGCTGCAGTCCATGGAGTCACAAGAGTTGGACATGATTGACCACATACACACACACATACACAGATCAGAAGACTAGAAAATGAGTGTACAACAATAGTAAGCTATATACAATGTGTTTGTGTATACACATACATTTCCTACATTAAATGACTTTTTTCAATAAATGGTCTATAAATCATAATTGTGTCACTGAGTCATATAAGAAGTCTTGCACTAAACTTTCCAACATCCCCATGGTTTGGATGTTGGGTACAGTATTTCACTGTTTTCTTGGCTATGAAATACGCCTTCAGATTGGGATGAAGCACAATAATAGAGCATGTGATTTAGAGAAAGTAAAACTATGCTACTTTACTTTGCTTCTATAATTTGAAGGTAAGGAAGAATATGGAGGATAAATGGCTAGTTTCAATTTAGATGCATTCATATGTCTCCCAAGGGGGAAGAGTTTTTGAGGATCAAGACGAGCTACTGAAGTTTCTTTGCCAATTGCAATGGTTTTTGGAACAAATGATCAGTGAAAGTGCTAGTCGCTCAGCCATGAAGACACCATGCCTCCCAGGTTTCTCTGTCCATGGAATTCTCTAGGCAAGAATACTGGAGTGGGTAGCCATTTCCTTCTCTTGGGGATCTTCCCAAGTCAGGGATTGAACCCAGGTTTCCTGCCTTGCAGGCAGATTCTTTACTGTCTGAACCACCAGGAAAGCCAACAAATGGTGAGAGATAGGGTTAATTTTTAATTTGAAACAAGACTCCAAGAAAGCAAATTTTAAATCAAGTGAAAGAGTTAAGCTACTCCACGGTAATAACTCTCAATGAAAAGGAGTGTCAGTCTGAGAATCCGTTCTTGTGTCACTGCTCTACTATGCAGAGAAATATTCATGTGGAGCCAAAGTCCTTTTCTTGTGCCTTTGATTATTCTTTTTCTGGCAGTAATTTGGCCAAAGACTTTTTGGTAGGTGTATAAACGAGAAAAAGACCATTTTGTTAGATGACTTCCTTCCATTTAATTAAGAATCAAATTTTTAGTTTCATTGCTATCTGATTAGACCATTGTCCTAATATGATAAAGATAGGAAATGTTTTTTTAAAAAGACAACTTGCTGAGGACAAGGAACAACCCGCCTTTCCCTCTGCTAAACCTCCATTATTAGCGCATGAAGAAGCAATAACAAAGCTCTCAGTGTTCTCTTTAGAGCCTCCTTAAGAGCCCATTCTGTCTGTAAGAAGCTTTCTGTTGCTAATGTGGGCTGAGTCACTGACAAAGGCCAGTGTTAACGGTCTGCTTCAAGACTCTAATCCCTGGAAGGGGAGCATTTCCTTGGATGGCTTTGTGATGGGCTTGTCAAACATTTTAAACCATTTAGCAGAAAGAAGCATTGTGATGACAAGACACAACATGGCCAGTTCTTTGGGTGCATCTGCCAACAGAGTAATGCGATGATCCTTCTGGGCTCCGGTGGCTCAAGCACAAATGCAAACTCATGTGTGGAATACATCTTGTGATCGGGTTTTGATGTTTTGCCTATTAAATACGTAGTTTTGACTGGGCTTACTGGCTTCCCTTGCATCTGTTTTCTTGCAGAATATATTATTACTGTTTCATCCTAAATAATATTCTTTCTGATTAACCTTAAACTTCTTTCAGAAGGCTAATAAAGTCAGATTATTACAAGCATGCTTTTTTTATAATCTCCCCCAAAACACTGGAACATTGAGGGGGAAAAAAACGGATGGAATCTCCCTTTTTCTTGCCAGTTGAAGATTCATTTTCAGCTTCTTCTTTCTAAGCCAAATACAGTAAATATCCTGTTAGTTTGTTTCCATCTGGGATAATGATTCTAATACTCATTTATTCAGGGGATTAATGTACCTATTGTTCTGACTTAGCAGTGCATTTGCTTAATGACTGCCAAGCATTGCTCTTAAAAAACCACATTAACCACACTATCCATGATGCTTGCTGGGCTTGCAAGAAATAAAAAACTTAAAATGGTCCATTTTCAAGAATAGCTAGCTTAGAGTGAGAGCTTGCTGATGCAATAGCCAATAGCCGGTAGCTGTAAGGGTTACAAAACTAGAAAGTCTGGGCAAACAAAGGGAGGGCAGGTGCCTATAATTTTCACGCAGTGAAATCCTATTGGTGAATTCAAAACATAAGAACAAGAATAGGTGCCCAGGAAAGGAGGAAATAAGATGTCAGAGAGGGGCCAGTCCATAAAGAGGGAGGGATCAAACAGAGGTGACATCTGGGAAGATCGTTCTCCCCATGGTACTCAACCAATGAGGAACTGGGAGAGGAACTTGCATGCTACAGATAAGATGCTCCCTGTAACAACTCTGAGTGTGTCTGCCCACCAGACACCTGATCTTGCAAGACCATCCTTAAAGCCTCGCTTCCCTCTGTACCTCGTGTCTCCAAGCCCATTCTTTCAGTTTGGACTGGGGAGCATGTTTCTCATAGGCTGATAGATACAACTTGCCATAGCAAATGGAACTTAAGAACCAAAGATGATTAATATTTTTATCCATCTTTTATATAAATTGGAAAAGAAGGATGAGAGGAAAAGGCTTTGGACTTAGACCAGGAATTGAGTCTACACACACACACAAACACACACACAAAACCTCCCTGCTGGCTTATACAGTAAAAAAACTGCCTGCAATGCAGGAGACCCAGTTTCCACCCCTGGGTTAGGAAGATCCTCTGGAGAAGGAAATGGCAACCCACTCCAGTATTCTGCCTGGAGAACCCCAAAGACAGAGGAGCCTGGCAGGCTACAGTCCATGGGGTCACAAAGAGTTGGACAGGACTGAGTGACTAACCATAAGCACATATATCTGTGAAATGACATATTTCCTGCTTTACACTCTATCAGTAAACAAGCCTTTTCCAAATAAAAATTTCTGAGTCCAGGTGAAACAAAGCCAGCTACTCGGAAGCCATCAGCTACTTCCTCCCTGGGAAGCACTGACAAGCTGGGGGGATGTGAGAGGCTGCCATCTGTCACATTCACTATCTCTTATGGTAAACAAGGGATTAGTATGTGAACAATAAAAAAAGCAGGATTGGCCCCAGATAGCTAGATGCATTGAAAGAAATAATTTCAGCAAGCCCGGATGCTTGCATCTTCCCATATACAGAAGATCGTTTAATCTCTTCATATAAGAGATTTAGTTTTCTCTTAATTAACAATAATCTTTTAATATTCAGATTATCTGCCTCTTGCTGTAAACTTGTATATAGCCTGGCCCCTGCCTTGCCTCCTCAAAGTCAGCTCTCTCGGGGTCACCTGAGATGCTGTTTCCCAGGCTGAGTCCTAACATTCCCACAGAATAAAACCTAACTCTCAACTTTTAGGTTGCACATATTTTTTTGGTGGACATATCTAAGACCTTGTTTATTCTCACACCATCTGCAGGAACTTGCAGAGGGAAGGCAACATTTATTACTTCCTGCTTTGGTTATAAAATGCAGGGAAGAGGTGGGGGTAAGGGTGGGAGCAGTAAACTCCGGAGTCAATGAGTTCCCAGAAATGCACTAATATCTTCGACCCTTTTTCTTTTCATCTCTTTCCTTTTCCTTCTCCTTTTCCCCTATTTTTTTCTTCCCTTCTCCTCTCTTCTCCCATATTACCCATGAGTAGTAATTAATGCTTAGTACTTAGGAACATACAAGACTCAACTGGCTATCGACCCTAAGGACTAAGCAGATCTTCTCCCTCCATCCTCTTAGTCTAATTATCCAGCAACATTCCCTCTGACCTAACAGTTATTATTCTTGGAATTAAGAACAGTAGAAAACAGTTTTCTGGAATCTAATGCTCCAAATAAGAGCTTCCAGATATTATTAAGCAGTCTATTAATAAAATTATTCCTAGCAGACTTCCAAATTTATTGGCATTTAGTTTTTCTGAACAGAAATGCATTTCTTTAAAACATAATTTATAATTTAGAATGACTTTTTACAAGTTATTCTGTAATAATTTTCAGACAGAATTTTCAAGAAGAGATATCTCTTATTCATATAACTATTTAGAAATTCTGACAAAATGGTTTACTGTTCTGTTTCCTGCTGCTAAGTCACTTCAGTCGTGTCTGACTCTGTGCGACCCCATAGACAGCAGCCCACCAGGCTTCCCCGTCCCTGGGATTCTCCAGGCAAAAACACTGGAGTGGGTTGCCATTTCCTTCTCCAATGCATGAAAGAGAAAAGTGAAAGTGAAGTCGCTCAGTCGTGTCCGACTCTGTTCGACCCCATGGACTGCAGCCTACCAGGCTCCTCCGTCCATGGGATTTTCCAGGCAAACATACTGGAGTGGGGTGCCATTAAGAGATATCAGAATCTACCTATCCTCTCATCATCCTGATTAACTCCCTCCCAATCCTCCTACCACCAAAAACAAGTTAAAGCCTCAAAATGTATGCTTCCATTCAATGGATGCATATACATTTTAAAAATACACTAGTTGTTTTTGTTCAGGGTTATTATTTACTTATTTCTCACTTTCACTCCTTTTGATGTTGTTTTATACTCTTTCTCCATCATCACAATATGTGCAGTCCCAATGGGTGATAATCCACATGGATCCCGTTTAGACAAGAAATAGGCGTTAACCCAAACTAGGCCAGTCAAAGTCTTTAGCTCTGATATTTCTACCCAGGACACAGTAATGGAAGAAAAATGAATCATTAGGACTGACCAATCCTTGCAAAAATGTATCCATTAATTTCTGCCCTCATTCCTGTCCTAAGTCTTAGATACTAAGTTTTACTTACCATTTTACTCCTATGTTTCCACTAAATTCCCTTTGTGTTTCCTTAGCTAGAGTCAGATACTGTTGCTTATAACCAATGACCCTAATGGATCTGCTACTCATCTACTTCCTTTCTGTATGGTTTCCATTCCTTTTTCTTCCTCTATCTGTCTTCCTCTCCACCTGCCCCCTATACTTTATTACTATTCTCACATTTTTCTTTCTATGGTTTGGAGACTTTCAAGAATGGATGAAGAATGAAAAAAGCTATGACAAAAATAGAAAAAAAATGTTTTGAAGGTGTTTAATCAGGGTTACTTTATTTTTCTTTCTGATTAAAAATTGAGAGTACCATGACCATATATTGTGTATAATTCCAAGTCTTATCTGAGTACATATGGTACTATTATTAATAGCAAAAAGAAAAAGCAATTTAATCCTCCCCTTAAAACTATGCCTTCAACTATTTTACAATTTTGGCCCATTAAAACACATTTATAGCTTGTCTAAAATAATTAGATGATTTGATTTATTCACTATTTATTTCCAAGGGAGCTTCTGCCAAATCTATGTCTTACTAAAGCAATTAACAAACTTATTTTTGGAAGTGAGCATTTAATATCTTTCCCGCAGCAGGCTGAAAAAAATTAAGATTCAATGTTCAGTCTTTGGCTATAATTAAAGGTAAATTTAAATATTATCACAGTAGCAGAGGAGCCACAGCTGAACTGTTTACTTGAAAATGGAATGAGTCATTTAATTGAGTCAATTTCTCTCTCCTATGCTTGCATGCATGATCAACAGAAGTGTGTGTTTTGTCCTCAATTCCTTTCCTCAGATATGCAACAGCTGTTCTTTCCTTCAAATTGTAAACTCCATCTTCCTGTTTTACCTTAATTGTTTTGTCCAAACTGCTGCAGATATAATAGCAATTCAAAATCTAAAGAATTTGCAGTGAAGCCAAGATGGCAGAGTGGAAAGACTTAGCTCACCTCCTCCCACAGGCACATCAAAATTATAAGTATTTACAAAGTAACTATCTATAAGCACAACCCAAAGACTAGCAGAAAAGGGTTTCCACAAGTAAAGGTATGAAGAAGGAAGTATGATGAGATGAGGAGGAGGAATTAAAGCACAGTATAATCAAGGCCCACACCATTGGGTAGGCTCCCCACAGATGGGAGGATAATCACAATTGGAGAGGGTCTCTCCAAAGAATAAGAGATCAAAGCCCCACAGTGGGCTCCACAGATTGGGGGTTTTTTGCCAGGAAAATGAGCTTCCAGAATGCTGGGCTTTGAAAACCAGTAGGAAGACACTGGTGACCCACTCCAGTACTCTTGCCTGGAGAATCCCATGGACGGAGGAGCCTGGTAGGCTGCAGTCCATGGGGTCGCTGAGGGTTGGACACGACTGAGTGACTTCACTTTCACTTTTCACTTTCATGTATTGGAGAAGGAAATGGCAACCCAGTCCAGTGTTCTTGCCTGGAGAATCCCAGGGACGGGGGAGCCTGGTGGGCTGCTGTCTATGGGGTCGCACAGAGTCGGACACGACTGAAGCGACATAGCAGCAGCAGGAGCAGGGCTCATATTTGTGTTTCCCTGGTGGCTCAGATGGTAAAGAATCTGCTTACAATGCAGGAGACTTGGGTTTGATCCCTGGGTTGGGAAGATTCCCTGGAGAAGGGAAAAGCTACCTACTCCTGTATTTTTGCCTGGAGAATTCCATGGACAGAGGAACCTGGAGAGCTACAGTCCATGGGGTCCCAAAGAGTAGGACATGACTGAGTGACTAACACACACACACAGGGCATATATTCAGGAGAGCTGAAGGGTTATAGGAAATAGAGACTGCCCCCACAAAGAGCATGTACAAAATCTCACACTCTCTGTAGTCCTAGGGCAGAGGCAGTAATTTGAAAGAAGTCTGGCCCAGACCCACTTGCTGACCTCGGAGAACCTCCTGAAGAGGCAGGAGGCAACTGAAACTCCCTGTGGACATAGAAGATTGCAGTAGCATGGTTGAGAGCTCATTCTACCAAGACACTGGTGCTCACAAGTGCTATTTTGGAGTCCTTCATCTAACCTATTAATGCCAGAGGTTTACCTGCCTATCAATCGGGGGTCCTCCCACTTCCCACAGTTTCATCTGCCCTAGGTCTTGTTCCCACCCACCAGTAGGCCAACACCACTGGGACCCACTGGGTCATCTACTCAACCTTGCAGAGCTCCAGACCTACTCATCAGTGGATTTGTCCACCAGAAAAGGCAGGGCCTGAAAGCCAACCAGGCTGGGGCCAGTCCTGCTTGCCAGAAATGAATCATTTCAATCTTTGTGACTCCATGAACTGCAACATGCCAGATAGTTGGCTCCATAACAACAGAATGGCCCATACAGCCCACATAGAGAGAACTCCTAGAGCATATAGCCCTGATGACCAGAGGGGAGTGCACTGCTGGACCCCATAGTACATCTCCTACATAAGGCTCCCTCTCCAAGACTGAGAAATTGAGCTACCAAACATATAAAAATAAACACAGAGAATTAGACAAGATGAGTTGACAGAGGAATATATTCCAAATCAAAGAGCAAGACAAAATCTCAGAAGAACTAAGCAAGGTGAAGCAAACCCACATGATAAAGATTTCAAGGTCATCATCATAAAGATGTTTAACAAACTTGGGAGAAAAATGGGTGAACACAGTGAGACATTTCATAAAGAGTTATTATAGAAAATATAAAGAAGAACCAAACACAGCTGAAGAACACAGTAACTGAAATAAAAAATACATTGGAAGGAATCAACTGCAGATTAGATGATTCAAAGGAACAGATCAGAGTTTTACAGACAAGTGAAACAAAAAGAGTTTCACATCAGTAAACCAGCTTAACAAGAAGTGTTAAAGGGACTTTTCTAAGCAGAAAAGAAAAGGTCACAACTAGAAATATAAAAATTACAGAAAGAAACATCTTATTGGTAAAGGCAAACATACAGTAAGGATAGTAGATATAAGTGGTTACTTACAAAGCTGGTAGGAAGATTAAAAGACAAAAGTAGTAAAATAATCTATACCCACACTAAGTATTAAAGGATATATAAAACAAAAAAAAATGTCAAATATGATGTCAAAAACATTAAATGTGGTGAAAGGGAGTAAAAATGAATTGTTAGAATATGTTGGAACTTAAGAGATCATCAACTTAAATACTGACTACAAACTTTTTGGTAATCACAAACCAGTCAGTCAGTTCAGTCACTCAGTTGCGTCCAACACTTTGTGACCCATGGACTGAGGCATGCCAGGCTTCCCTGTCCATCACCAACTCCACTCAGTTTGAGCCTACTCAAACTTATGTCCATTGAGTCAGTGACGCCATCCAATCATTTCATCCCCTGTTGTCCCCTTCTCCTCCTGCCTTCAATCTTTCCCAGCATCAAGGTCTTTTCTAGTGAGCCAGTTCTTCATATTAGTCAGCCAAAGTATTGGAGCTTCAGATTCAGCATCAGTCCTTCCAATGAATATTCAGGACTGATCTCCTTTAGGATTGACCAGTTTGATCTCCTTGCAGTCCAAGGGACTCTCAAGAGTCTTCTCCAACATTACAGTTCAAAAGCATCAAATCTTTGGCACTCAGCTTTCTTTATGGTCCAACTCTCACACCCATACATGACTATTGGAAAAACCATATCCTTGACTAGATGGACCTTTGTTGGCAAAGTAATATCTCTGCTTTTTAATGTGCTGTCTAGGTTGGTCATAACTTTCCTTCCAAGGAGCAAGCGTCTTTTAATTTCATGGCTGCAATCACCATCTGCAGTGATTTTGGAGCCTAAGAAAATAAAGTCTCTCACTGTTTCCATTGTTTCCCCATCTGTTTGCCATGAAGTGATGGGACCAGATGCCATGATCTTAGTTTTTTGAATGTTGAGTTTTAAGCCAACTGTTTCATTCTCCTCTTTCACTTTCATCAAGAGGCTCTTTGGTTCAAAACGTGGTCCATTGGAGAAGGGTATGGCAAACCACTTCAACATTCTTGCCTTGAAAAGCCCATGAACAGAATGAAAAGGCAAAAAGATATCACAGTGAAAGATGAACACCCCAGGTCGGTAAGTGCACAATATGCTACTGGAGAAGAGTAGAGAAATAACTCCAGAAAGAACAAAAAGATGGAGAAAAAGTGAAAATAATGCCCATGTGGGTGTGATTGGTGATGGATGTGACTGGTGATGGAAGTAAAGTCCAATGCTGTAAAGAACAATATTGCATAGGAACCTGGAATGTTAATTTCTTGAATCAAGGTAAATTGGAAGTGGTCAAACAGGAGATGGCAAGAGTGAACATCAACATTTTAGGAATCAGTGAACTAAAATGGAATGGAATGGGTGAATCACTAACCAAGAGCTATGCAAAAAAGAGAAAGAAACCCCATTTACATTTGTATCTAAAAGAATAAAATATCTAGCAATACGTTTAACCAAGGAGATCAAAGACTTATACTTGGGAAACTATAAGACACTGATGAAAGAAACTGAAGATACAAGCAAATGGAATTTGTTTGAAAATATACCATTTTCAGGGATTGAAAGAATAAATTTTGTTAAAATCACCAGACTTTATTTCGGGTTTAAAAATTATTAGTCTAATGTTTATTATTCCTTCTGTAATTATTTCAATATCTTATATGTTTACAGGTCATGTTCTAAATATTTTTGGCTTAGACTTTTTGTCACTATAAAATACATTTTTTTTTGCAGATTTTGAATCACTTAGGGAGCTTCCCAGGTGGTTCAGTGGTAAGGAATCTGCCTGCCAATGCAGGAGAGGCAGGAGATGAGGGTTCATCCCTGGTTGGGAAAGATCTCCTTGAGGAGGTGATGGCAATCTACTCCAGCATTCTTGCCTGGAAAATCCCATGGACACAGGAGCCTGGTGGACTACAATCCATGGGGCCTCAAAGAGTCAGACATGATTGAGTGACTGAGCATAATGAGCTTCATATCATTTAGACCCAGTCTTGAACTTAGGACAAGGTCTTAAACTTTCTTGTACATAAATAACTTCCTTTTCTGAAAGAGGTATCTGTTGCCCGGAGGTGCTTTTAAGTATTGTAGCAGAGATGACAAGAAAAAGTAATATTTGAGACTCATCACTTCAATTTTGTAACAGTGATTTAAAGAAAAGCAAAGAAAACAACTTTGAATGCCAAGGCTTTTGATTTACAATAACTGGGCTTTTTGACAGGCACAATGTTTTGAATAGTAAGAGTCTGGTCCTGAGTATTAAGAGTAAAAGCTCTGGAGGAATCAGGAAGTAAAGCTAATGGATTCAGGACTATCTAGGGAAGAAAGCAGGTGAGGAGCCAGATAATCTCTCCTAGAATTGCTTTTGGGGAGATAAGAGGAAGGAAGGAAGGAAGCCCACCTTCCATCCTGTTCCCCTTCCCTTAGGCTGGAAACTACCGTCAGTAGGAATAGATACTGACAACTTGATTCTAGAAGAAACATAGAGTTCATAGGGTTGACAAAACCATATGATGAAAATTCTTATGTGTTTTTCCACTTCTCAGGTTTTCTGACTGTAAAATGGTAAAGAGGTAAATGTGACAATGTAAATTAAAAGAGAGCAGTTCACTAGTTTTTCTTATTAATAGAGTATAACAAGGAATATTGCAAAAGACTTTGAAATGTACAAAAAAATTGCTGGGCATCCTGCCTGGTGCACGCTTCTGGATTATCTGTTGTGCTTTTCATTGGCTTTAAGCAAATTTACTATCTAAATTGTATGCTAATGTAAACAACTTTTGTACATAGGAATGGGCTTCTCTGGTGGCTTAGATGGTAAAGAATCTGTCTGTAATGCAGGAGACCTGAGCTCGATCCCTGGGTGGGGAAGACACTCTGGAGAAGGAATGGCTATTCACTCTGGTATTCTTGCCTGAAGAATTCCATGGACAGAGGAGCCAGGTGGGCTACATCTTAAAGAGTTGGGCATGATTGAACAACTAACAGACACATAGGAATGCAAATAAATTTTATTAGTGGAAATGTAATTTATTCTTTTCCTATGAAAGTGAAAGTTGCTCAATCATGTCTGACTCTTTGTGACCCCATGGACTACACAGTCCTTGGAATTCTCCAGGCCAGAATACTGGAGTGGGCAGCCTTTTCCTTCTCCAGGGGATCTTCCCAACCCAGGGATTGAACCCAGGTCTCCCGCATTGCAGGCAGATTCTTTACCAGCTGAGCCACATGGGAAGCCCAAGAATACTGGAGTGGGTGGCCTATCCTTTCTCTAGGGTATCTTCCTGACCCAGGAATTGAACCAGGGTCTCCTGCATTGCAGGCAGATTCTCTACCAACTGAGCTATCAGGGAAGCCTTTTTTCCTATGGGTATTAACCAATTTTGAATCTGTTTGCACATTCATGTCAGCATTCCTGATGGTTGCAACATCATACTGGTTCCTTCATTTATTAACAAGTTAAATAAATTCTTGATATATTTTAATTTTATGTTTGCATGAGAGTCATGATTTTGCTTTTTATTTTTTGACCAGAATGAAATCTTTACTTTCACAACTGTGTAAATCTGATCCAAATGTGTTCACCACTACTTTCTCCAAAAGAAACATGCTATAAATGAGCAAACTACATCTGCTCACTGAGTGAATGGACATCTTGGCTGTCTTGTTGGGTTTAATTAAGAGACCATTCATAGCAATACATTTATAGTAGAAAGTGTAGTATCATGTTAAGCCATTTTAGCTTTTGCACATACATGCGCACTTCTGGCCCATGATTCAAAAGATTCTCAACCATAGGCAGAACACTCGATGACATAAATCAAAGCAGGATCCTCTATGACCCACCTCCTAGAGTAACAGAAATAAAAACAAAAGTAAGCAAGTGGGACCTGATTAAACTGAAAAGCTTTTGCACAGCAAAGGAAACTATAAGCGAGGTGAAAAGACAGCCCTCAGAATGGGAGAAAATAATAGCAAATGAAACAACTGACAAAGGATTAATTTCCAAAATATGCAAGCAGCTCATACAACTTAATACCAGAAAAACAAACAACCCAATCAAAAAGTGGGAAAAAGACCTAAACAGACATTTCTCCAAAGAAGACATACAGATGGCTAACAAACACATGAAAAGATGCTCAACATTGCTCATTATTAGAGAAATGCACATCAAAACTACAATGAGATATCACCTCATATCAGTCAGAATGGCCCTCATCAAAAAGTCTACGAACAATAAATGCTAGAAAAGGTGTGGAGAAAAGGGAACACTCTTGCACTGTTGGTGGGAATGTAAATTGATACAGCCACTATGGAAGATGGTATGGAGAGTCCTTAAAAAGCTAGAAATAAAACCACCAGATGACCCAGCAATCCCACTCCTAGGCATATACCCTGAGGAAAACAAAATTGAAAGAAACACATGTATCCCATTATTCATTGCAGCACTATTTACAATAGCTAGAACGTGAAAGCAACCTAGATGTCCATCAACAGATGAATGGATAAAGATGTTGTGGTATATATACCCAATGGACTATTACTCAGCCATAAAAAGGAACACATTTGAGTCAGTTCTAATGAGGTGGATGAACCTAGAACTTATTATACAGAGTGAAGTAAGTCAGAAAGAGAAAGATAAATACTGTATTCTAACACATATATACGGAATCTAGAAAAATGGTACTGAAGAATTTATTTACAGGGCAACAATGGAGAAATAGACTTAGAGAATAGATTTACAGACATGGGGAGAGGGAAGGAGAAGGTGAGATGTATAGAAAGTGTAACATGGAAACTTACATTACCATATGTAAAATAGATAGCCAACGGGAATTTGCTGTATGGCTCAGGAAACTCAAATAGGGGCTCTGTATCAACCTAGAGGGGTGGAATGGGGAGGGAAATGGGAGGGAGTTTCAAAAGGGAGGGGATATATGTATACCTATGGCTGATTCATGTTGAGGTTTGATAGAAAACAGCAAAATTCTGTAAAGAAATTATCGTTCAATTAAAAATAAATTCATTAAAAAAGATACTTGACCTTAAACTGTTAAGCTGGGTATGATTTTACCTTTAAAAAAATAATCTTGTAACATATGCTCTGGTGAACTGGAAATTTCTAGAGCTATATTAACTTACTTTTTAAAGTTTTAAAAATATGGATCATTTTTAAAGTCTTTTTTTTGCAGTCTCCCCAACCAAGGATCCAACCCACACCCCCTGCACTGGAAGGAGAAGTTTTATCACTGGACTACTAGGAAAGTCCCTGTGTGTGTTATGATTGTTAGCCACTGAGTCTTGTCTGACTCTTTGCAACCCCATGGACTGTAGCCCATCAGGCTCCTCCATTCAACGGATTTCCTAGGCAAGGACACTGGAGTTGGTTGCCATTTCCTCCTCCAGGGGATCTTCCTGACCCAGGGATTGAACCTGGGTCTCCCACATTGCAGGCAGACTCTTTACCATCTGAGCCACCAGGGAAGCCCTAACTTATTTTAAATCTATGTTTGATGATGAAACGACTTCCCTGGTGGCTCATTGGTTAAGACACCACTTGCACCCTGCCAATGCAGGAAAAGTGGGTTCAATCCACGAGTTGAGAAAATCCCCTGGAGAAGGAAATGACAAGCCACTCCAACATTCTTGCCTGGAAAATCCCCTGGACAGAGGAGCCTGGTGGGCTACAGTCCATGGTGTTGCAAGAGTTGGACATGACTGAGCAACTAAACTATCACCACCACCACCACCATGATGATGGAGATCTTAGGTATCACCCACAAACAGCAGGGAAAATAGTTTGTAGAACAGTAAATAGTAGTTACCCTGTATTACTTCTCCAGTCATATCATCTAGGTATTAAGTGTTCATACGTTTTTTCTTTGGCTTTATGTTTGCACAGGAAGATTTTCCATTGGGAATAAATTCTTCTGACTTTTCCAATCCTTTATTCAGGCCGCACTAAAGGAAGTGACATAACTTTCTGATGGGGAGACTGGCAGAAAAATTTAGACAAATTTTAGACGTAACATAATTACTTTTTCCTGGTGCTCTTCAGGATTAGCTGCTTTCATCTTGCTGCTGCTAAGTTGCTTCAGTCGTGTCCGACTCTGTGCGATCCCAGACATGGCAGCCCACCAGGCTCCCCTGACCCTGGGATTCTCCAGGCAAGAACACTGGAGTGGGTTGCCATTTCCTTCTCCAATACATGAAAGTGAAAGTGAAGTTGCTCAGTCGTGTCCGAGTCTTCGAGATCCCATGGACTGCAGCCTACCAGGCTCCTTTGCCCATGGGATTTTCCAGGCAGGAGTACTGGAGTGGGTTGCTGTTGCCTTCTCTGGCTTTTATCTTAGAGACTTTATGGGTGAAAGCGCTAAAAACGAGAGGATTACCATTTATTTATCTGCATTGTCAGTGAATCCACTGAACTAACAATCCTAGAGCTCCATTTCCAAAGAGCTTTGTCAATAATAAAACTTGATATGTTGAGTTCCTTTGCTTACATCTATCTGTCAAATGGTTTAGAACATGGATGAGGAAAAGGAGAGCTCTATTATTAGTCTCTTGAAACCTAGACCCAAGAAAAGGAGCTGCTCTCTCAGACTTCCGTATATAAAGACATAATTTGCTTTTGGCTTACATTAATACCAATTAATAAGATATGTTCCAAGAATGCCTGAATAGAAATTGAAGTGAATTCAGAATAAACTTATACAACAGAGCTACCTTGTGGAACAGAAATATCTATTTTAATATCTAGTTAAGCCTTAACTATTCACTTGTAGAAGACAAAGCTTTGTTCTATTTATATTGCATTGGAAAATGTCTAAAAGGCTTTTTCTTTTTCTGGACTGTGATTTATATTATGGGGTGTGTCCAATGCCCTGTATTTGTTGTTGTTGTTGCCCTGTACACCTTCTGTAATTATAGGGACTTTTTTGCTCACTGCAGTAAGTTAGGGTTAGGCAAGTCGCAGATTTTCTTAATATAGTCGCAGACATTTGAAGAATACTAGATAAAACAACCGGAGAAGGCAATGGCACCCCGCTCCAGTACTCTTGCCTGGAAAATCCCATGGACGGAGGAGCCTGGTGGGCTGCAGTCCATGGGGTTGCTAAGAGTCGGGCATGACTGGACGACTTCCCTTACTTTTCACTTTCATGCATTGGAAAAGGAAATGGCAATCCACTCCAGTATTCTTGCCTGGAGAATCCCAGGGACAGAGGAGTCTAGTGGGCTGCTGTCTATGGGGTCGCCCAGAGTCGGACACGACTGAAGCGACTTAGCAGCAGCAGCAGCAGCAGCAGCTAAAACAACCCAAGACTGATACCATGAAGAGTCTCCAGTGGTTATATGATTTTTCTCATGTAGTATTTTTTAAGCTTCTATGTTAGACTTGTCTACTTAGTCCAATAAAACATTTACCAGGGAATTGTTCCAATTTTACATGCAGCACATATATGAGAATAATAGACATAGCTAGTATCACTGATTTTGTAATATAAAAGTACGGTTATTTGAAATGTGCAGTGCCAATTACTGATTCCATGAATCCCCAGAGAGACTGTCAAGTAGCCTGTTGATAAAGGAAATCCAAGTTATCTATTACTTCAGTAAAGGAGACTTCTACCTTGGGAATCTTTGTAGCTTTTTAGAAGACAAGGGGTAGATGGAACATTTATAAGATTTTCAGGGTTCTGGTTAAAGGCACATCTGTAAGTGTGGGGTAGAGGGCTGACTGGACTCAGGAGAGTTTGTAACAAAATGGCTTAGGATTGATAGATGAAGTGGCTAGCATTTTAAAGTGAATCTTGAAGAGTAGACAGTCAATTGGGGAATGTCATGGAGTCATCCAGTGTCCTGAGTAGGAGCTTTTACTCTGGAAAGGACTAGTTGAATAGTCTATTAATGGAACAAATGGATTTTTGAAAGTTTCTCCAAAAAGTGATTAAGTAAGTTATTTGCAACTTCATCTTCCTGGGCAAGAGATTACTGGAATAGTAAAGTCTTGTTAGAGCAGGCATTTGAATTATAAAGCCATTTTGATGTAAACAGTATGCTGTGTGATGACAGATAATTTAAGTTCTACAGTAAGTTTTTGCAATGTAATTTTCAGTAACATTTAATTTTTTGGTCATTTGTTTATTGTCTCAGGATATAAATAAAATGTATTGGAAAGGGCAATTTAGAAACTATAATTTAGTATTTTAGAGCTAAAAGAAATGGAAACAATAGAAAATTTGGACTTATTAAATGGCAGAATAATCCTGAAAAAGTGAAATGCAGACAGTTTTTAGATGGAATTGTTTTGCTAGTTATTTTCCTTGGAAGTAATATGTAGTCTGTCTTTGTCTTTGATTTGTAATGTTTCCAAAATAGATACTTTGTATCTTTTTTGGTCAACTTTTATTGTACCTTCCTCACAGCAAACATCTTTATGGACGGTAAGTTTGTCTGTATATTTTGAAATTTATGTTTCCTGGTTGAGAGTTAGCATCAATAGGTGACATCAGTAATGCTTCTGTAAATTTACAATTGGTATTTTGGCAAGTCATTTTTTTTTTTTGAATGTGTTGTGTGTTGTGTGTTTCATCTAGTTCTGTCAAACCCATCAATGAATTTGACTGAATTTATTAACTGACTATTTCAGTGTCATGTAGATAGCTTTGATGTAAGTAGAAATCAAAACACTAAATATCTCAGAGGAGTGAAACAGGATTTGTGATCCTTAGAGGAGGTTGTGCCATTGGAATGATTTTATCCATGATTTTGAATATCACACTAGGAATTCCACAGCAGGTGTGTCTGGCTTGTGGTTTCTGTTTCTTCTTTCCCTTTTAAAAATTCACATTGAGAGTTCTTATTTCTTTCCTCTCATTTTATTAAGTAGGTAGCATAAGAACTCAGATCTTCACTTTCTTTTTTAACAGGGGAAAATGAACGTTTTTAAAGGTAAACAAATTTAATAAAAAAAATATATACCACATGCTATGTTGCCTGTTTAATATTATAATATTCATCATTTTCATTTATGGTTTCCAATTCCTACCTTTAAGATTCTAAGAAATATAACAATGTTAAAATAACCCTAGGGATGAAATATATTGCTTCTTGTGTATATATATATCATGAGCTGTCTGGGGACTTGAGCTGAGTTATAATACAGAGGAATAAGTTTAGGAATTGTTTAGAAGCTGAATTACAATACAGAGGAATAACTTTAGGAATTGCTTAGGAATAAGGCCTAAACAAAAGTTCATATTACATTCTCAGAAGACCAAGTACATTGTAAAGAATAGGCTCAGTGTTCATATCTTTGTGTGTCAAGCTTTCTCGTGTTGTGTGTGCGTGCTAAGTCGACTTCAGGAGTGTCCGACTCTTTGTGACCTTATGCAGTGTATCCCTTCAGACTCCTCTGTCCATGGGGTTCTCCAGGCAAGAATACTGGAGTGGGTTGCCATGCCCTCCTCCAGGGGATCTTCCCAACCCACAGATGGAAGCTTATGTCCCCTGCATTGGCAGGCAGATTCTTTACCATTCCTCAGAATGGGATTATTTGTTTTCAAATCAATCAGGTGGAATAAAAACAGAGTAAGTGGCTCTGAAGAGGAACCACATGTAGCTTTCAGGTGCATCAAATCTTGTAATAATGATTCTTGGTCGTGAAACTTTAGTTAATCTAAAGCTCAGGATCCTAAAATGTGGGTCAGAAAGGGAGCTCATGGTGGAAAGAAATTGGTTCACCTAGCAGATGGCTTAAACATAGCTGAAGGAAGGGAGTTTCAAAAGGGAGAGGATATATGTATACCTGTGGCTGATTCATGTTGAGGTTTGACAGAAAACAGCAAAATTCTGTAAAGCAATTATCCTTCAATAAAAAAATAGATTAATTAAAAAGAAATAGCTGAGCTTGTCTAATGCATGGTCAATTTGTAAGGTCCATACTGTTACCAAAACAAATGGATGAGTTTTTCCTTCTTCTATTCCCAGGATCCTGTTATGGGACACTGGTTTCCTTTTTAAGACTCATTTTGAATTTTGGGGGGAACATGTGTTGGAACTAATCACATGAAATGCATGTGTGCTCATCATATCCAACTCTTTGTAGCCCACCAGGTTCCTCTGTCCAGGGGATTTCCCAGGCAAGAATACTGCCATGGGTAGCCATTCCATTCTCCAGGGGATCTTCCCAAGCCAGGGATTGAACCGTGTCTCTTGATCTCCTACACTGGCAGGTGGATTCCTTACCACTGAGCCACCAATGCTTCCCCAACCATAAGTGACAGTTCTCTTAAAATAATCCATATGAATTTATCCTTAGTAATTTTTTGAAGACTTATAGTTTGCTCTTTTTATCTCTGATTAAGGGGTATGCATACATTTGGTTTCTGTATGGCTCATAAGTGAATATATTAAAACATTAAATTTACCAGTCTCTAAATAAATTAGGCCAGATATGCATGTTATCTTGTCCCACAACACTATAAAAGATAATCACTTAATTTTCCATTTTTGTTTTAAATTAGGAGAAACAAATGAAAGATAGATACAGAGCTGGTGAATAATGTGCAACCTCTATTTAGTCAGTCAAGGAATTTTTGGACTTCGTGTGCAAGTCCTAACAGATATCATGACATAGCTACTCCAAATCAGGAAGTAGATTTCATTAGAAATTAATACTTTTTAAAATCTGTTTCCATTTTGATTGTCTGTCCTATTTCATTCTGCATATCAACAGATCTTGTGTATTTGTATGCAAACCTTGAGTTTAAATCCTTTTCCTATTCCACAAACTTAACTTACTTATAGGGAGTTTAAACTAAATAACTGATTCTGCTAAAACAAGCTTATACTTTATTATAGTTTTATAATAGTTTTGTTTTCCACATGTGACTGGATATATGGAGATAATTTGACAATAAAGAAGATATAGAAACAGTTGAGTCTGTAATAAAGAGGGAAATATAGAAAACAATATTATAAATATGAGATAAAATCTTTTAAAAATAATTTTATTTTTAATTAATTTTTATTGGAGTATGGTTGATTTGTAATGTTTAAAAGCAACTTTGAACAAATAAAAATAATCCAAGAGTCTGTTTTTATTTTTTAAATTTTTTCCAGTTTTATTGATAGATAAAATTTTATTGCTATATAAAGACTGACATAGTGTATAAGTTCAAACTGTACAACATAATGATTTGATATATGTCTATATTGTGAAATGCTTACCAGAATAAATTTAGTTAACATCTATGACCTCATGGGGGCTTCCCAGGTGGTGTAGTAGTAAAGACTCCGCCTGCAATGCAGGAGACATGGGTTTCATTCCTGGGTCTGGAAAAATTCCTGGAGAAGGAAATGGCAACCCACTCCAGTATTCTTGCCTGGGAATTCCCATGGACAGAGGAGACTGGCGGGCTACAGTCCATGGAGTCACAAAGAGTAGGACACGACTTAGTGACTAAACAACAACAATGACCTGATAGAGCTACAAAGTAACTTTGGTATTAATTGTAGTCTGATTTCACTTGGAGGGGAGAGGGGACAGAGGGGTAAGACGTATGTCTGGACTGACCATCTGAACTCAAACCAGGCCCTTTGTTTCTTGGGAAGGATACTTCTGGACCCAATATATTCAATGCTGGCAATCCTTCTAACTTAGCTGCCCTTGGTGTGGGGAAATGGCTCACTTCCTTGAGTAATAATTTCACCCACGAACAATGCATGTTTTTAAGACACCAATAAGGGGGAAGAAAGAATACGGGTCGGTTATTTTTAGCCGTGGTGCACAGTGAAATTCCCTGAGGAGCTTTAAAAATGATCACTGCCTTAGTATCCTCCTCAGAGATTATGGTTTAATTGATTTGGGGTATGTTCTGGGCACCAGGATGTTTAGCAGCTCCCCAAGTGACACTGATGAACAGCCAAGATTGAGAAAGACTGGTTAGATGTAGACTGGTTCAACTGTGTGAGATTGACGGCTTATGTATTTACGTATGATGATTCTTTTATTGAGAAAGAACTTGAGCTAGGGTAAATAAGTTAGTTTACAAACCAGACCACTGGAATTAAAACAAAACAAATCAAAAAACCCCAACAAATTTAGAGCATCCCTATAAATGACTCTCAACTCCTCCTCTATGTCTGAATCATCCAGTGCGTGCTAAGTCGCTTCATGTATGTCCAACTCTTTGCGACCCCATGAGCTGTAGCTCGCCAAGCTTCTCTGTCCACGTGGTTCTCCAGGCAAGAATACTGGAGTGGGTTGTCATTTCCTCCTCCAGGGGATCTTCCCAACCCAGGGATTGAACCTGCGTCTCTTATGGCTCCTGCATTGCATGCAGATTCTTTACTGCTGAGCCACTGGAGAAGCCTCTTGAGTCATTTCAGAGAACATTTAAAATACTCTAGGACCTGGCCCCCATCCTTAGATCTGGCTGAATTGGTCCCAGACATCCAGTATTGTTGAAACAGAAGAGTCTAATGAGCAGCTAGGCTTGAGAACTGCTGAAACAAACTGCAGTACTCAAATAGATGCTACCAAGCACCTGAGATAAACATTTTACCTCATTCAGACATGAAATGGAGTGGTATGTGTGTATGCAGTCTAAGTCACTTCAGTCATGTCTGACTTTGCGATGCCATGGACATCTGTCCACTAAGTTCTGCCTTAAGACCTAAAAAAAGGGAGCTGAGTTGCCATCCAGGTAAGAATACTGGAGGAGGGTTCCTCCTCCAGGGAATTTTCCTAACCCAGGAATCAAACCTGTGTCTCTTATGTCTCCTGTATTGGCAGGCTGGCTCTCTACCACTAGTGTCACCTGGGAAGCCCAGATGGAGTGGTTCCTGGCAGCAAATTCAAGGGGAAAACATGTTACGTGGCTTCCATTTTCCGGATGAAGTATACTAAACGCTTCTTTATTTTTTTTTTAATTACTATTATTGTTTTTTTCTTTTTATTTTAATTGAAGGCTAATTACTTCACAATGTTTAGAGGAGACGTATTTCTGGAGTAAAATTTAAGGTTGAATTTTCCTGGATTGACTCTTGTGTAAAGTCCTGAGCAGTGATTTATGGCTTTAATCAAAGTATTTCAATAGACACATATTATATTCCATGATGCTCAAATGAATACTTCTTATAAAGACTTGTCAGAGATGCAGAGGATCAGTTCAGTTCAATTCATTCTCTCAGTTGTGTCCGACTCTTTATGACCCCATGGACTGCAGCAAGCCAGGCTTCCCTGTACAACACTAACTCCTGGAGCTTGCTCAAACTCATGTCCATAGAGTCGGTGATGCTATCCAACCATTTCATCCTCTGTAATCCCCTTCTCCTCCTGCCTTCAATCTATCCAAGCATCAGGGTCTTTACCAATGAGTCAGTTCTTCGCATCAGGTGGCCAAAGTATTGGAGTTTCAGCTTCAGTGTCAATCCTTCCAATGAATATTTAGGACTGATCTCCTTTAGGATGGACTGGTTGGATCTCCTTGCAGTCCAAGGGACTCTCAAGAGTCTTCTCCAACACCACAATTCAGAAGTATCAATTCTTTGACACTCAGCTTTCAGCTAAAATGGGTCTGTGAAGGAGATTTTGGCTAGGTAAAGAAGCAAGGAGACCTGAGAGAGGAAAGTCACTTATTATTAACCTAATTTATTAATAGATATAACTCAGTTACCCCATTAGAATTAGTTTGCATCTCTGGCTCGAGGAATCATTGAGTGGCCAGGAATATTCCTGAAGCCTGATTTGCACAGGTGTCTCAGCCTTCCATGAAAAGGTAATATGAAGATCTATCTCAGCTTTGGCCTAGTTCCTTAGTTATCTTAAGTGACTCGCCTGGGGGTCATCCTGATAAAAGTTGAGGAAGCAACTTGAAGAGAAAAGGCTACTTGGAGACTTGAAGGCTAAGGACCTGAGTTCTGCCTTAAGACCTAAATAAAAGGGAGCTGAGTTACCATCCAAAAGTGTGACACTAAACCTCTCTGCAGCACATGTGCACCAGAGCATGTGGATCTTGTAGCTAATGTAGAGTACCTGCTCTATGAGTACCAGAAGGAGAATTCAGTCATGAAAGAGCTCCCAATCAGCATGTGATAAAGGTTCAAAATATCTGAGTTGAGGCAGACTCTCACACATGTATGCTGACATCATTAAGGTCCTCAAGTTCTGTCCCTAAACACCCCTCTTTGTTGCCTAGTTACAGTTGGTTCATCTCTGTTCATCAGTTTGAGTCCTCCTTGAATTTTGGGGTTAGGGGCACCTAACCCTACTGGACTTTATGGTAGGAAACTGTTAATGAAGAATAAGAAAAAGAAATCAATAATTTCCACCACTGTGGGGATTCATATTCTGAGTCCTCTTCTTTCTAGCTAAAAGTTTGTAAAGGTGAGTTATTTAACTCTTTTTGTAGCTCATTTCACTCATCAACAAAGTGAAGATAATTATATGAAATTGGTCATGTTGGTATAAGAATTAAATGAGATAATGCTTGCCCAGGTCATTATATAGCTCCTGACACAAAGCAATAATTTGATAAAAATTAACTATTTTTGTGGTCATCACTCATGATGACTATCATCATCATCCCCTGAGTGAAATACAAAGTTTTCCCAGGTAGGCAAGACAATAAGATAGACATCTATTTCTGGAGTGTCAATTTTACTATAAGACTGAAGAGTTGGATTGGAGAGAGAAATGTTTTTTATTAAAACAAATATGAACACACTTTGAAATAAATTTCAAAAATCCCAAGGATATTTAGGCTAAAATATGAGTAATCTGTGCTCGCAAAATGTCATAAATCTGTGCAACTTAATGTAAGTCTCAAGACCTCAGAGGTCACATATCCGCTCTTTTCTGCCGTCAATGGAAATTTTCTGGAAATTTTGGAAAGTGTGATGGTGTAGCGGAACTCTATGATCAGCTGCATCTTAAGTAGTTCCTTTCCCTAGAAGAGTTAAACATCACTGCAATTCCCACTGGACTTTATACTGCACTGTGAGTTCCCAGTGAATGTGGGGTTGGTGTGGTGCTTGAGGAATCAACTCAAGAGGCAAATAAACAAATAGGCACACACACATACACACAAAACCCTGGATGCTGTAGGGAGACAGGTGCTGAAGTTCTAAGAACAGCTGGGAGAAGGAAGATACCACCTAGTCCTGGTGCTGACTGCGAGGGCAGCATCTCTTACCTGATGCCCAGGGTTGCTTCGTGAAGCAGCGTACAGAGTTAATCCTGAGTACTGGGACTTGCGGGATTCTCCATGCCTCTCTGTTACCTCAGCATGAGTCTTTTGAAAGAAATGTGTGTGTGTGTTTGCCCACATGCACACACACACGCCCAAGGGAGAGAACCAGGAAAAAGTTAAAATTAGATTGGGATTTGTGAGAAGTGATATTTTTTCTTAATCATCATCGAGAAGAACTAACAGCATCTGTGGTGCATCTCAGTGGGACTGAGTGCCTGGGAATTCAGAGGGGACCCTGGAACACAGTGAAAGGGAATAATAGGAAGTAGGCAAGCAGTGTTGGTGTCCAAGGCAAGAGGGCTTAAGGAAGGACTAACGGAAGCCAGAATTAGCCATCTCTCTCAACTCTCATATATTATTCAGATTCTTTTGAGTCGTGATGGAAGACTTAATAAAAATCAGAATTTGCCTCCATGATATTTTGTGGACTTTAATTTTTTTCAGATATTTTGTGGAATTGAATCATATTAATACTTCTTAATTTGATAGAGTAGGTATCCCATGTAGACTGAAGGAGGGCCACATTGCACGTGCGTGCTCAGTTACCTCACTGAGTGGATGTCAGATTTAATCCTTTAGTTGTAACCTATAGGAGGATCTCATTCCTATTGGGTTTGATTTGAAGTGGAGCTTTCAGGTGGGGCCAGTGCATCAGAAATTCGCACTTCTTAAGTACTTGAAATCATGCATGATATAGTCTTTTAAAAACACAGATGTAGCAGGAGCTGGTTCAAAGGACTCATATGCCTCTCTTGAGTGCTGCTATTCAAGCAGTTACATTTTTAGTTGTTTATGGCATCAGAATATGGATTATGAGACTATTATAATACAGTAGAAAATACATATATATGTATATGCATTGAAGATGCATATATAAGGATTCAAGTTGCATTTTCTTACTTATATTGGCAAGAGAACCTAGTAATAAAGAGGTTAAAACCTTGTTTTAAGTTTAGTTACATAAAATGGATTAAAGTTTTATAATTTCTCTAAAATTGAATGGAAAAAATTAAAGTCCACAAAATATCACTAAGGCAAATTCTGATTTTTATTAAGCTTTGCTGTTTTGACTCAAAAGAATCTGAATAATATCCTGTTATAACAGGGGATTGCAATGAATGTCTGAAATGAAGCAGGTAAACAATTTTGGCTCAAGTATACTTAAGGCAGCTAGACGAAATACGAAATCCTGTAGCCTAAAGCTTAAAGTGTGGGTCTCCTAATAGGAAACATATAACTAATAATTTCATCCAAAATCAGAATACACTGAAACTTGGTAGAAAAAAGGATAAAATGTTTTCACAGGAAAGGGGATATTGCAAGGAAACTTCTGTTTTACCTCATTTTCAGCAACTTTGCTCACTGAGTCACTGTCATGAGAGCTTGAGGCCAGCTCCTCTGATATCATTCTTCTTTTTATATTTTACATATGATGCAGACTAGTCAAACAGATTACAACTCAATTTCTTTGAATCAGGCTGCTATGACAGATTAATCATGCTGAGTAATAGACTTGAATTCTTAAACAATGATGCTAATGCTTATCATTGCATCTGACAAATTGGCTTATTTCCATTAATGATTGAAGAAAGAGTGGACTTAAAGCCATAATGCTGTAAAATGGGCTCATAAAGAATTTGAAGTTAGACAAAATGCTTTAAAATGTTTTACCTTCTCAAAATACAATTTAAAAAATTTCCATGTGAACATCTTTTTGGGGGTTGAAGGGGTATATGTAGATAGCATTATCTGTCTCTTTTCATTCAGAAGGTTGGTAGATCTTTGTGGGAATTGTTCTTTTGCAGATTTTCAAGAGTCATAATCTTTAGAATCTGTACCTGGAATATCTATGAGCCCACATGCTGTGCTTGCTCCTAGATGGTTTGTTCAGGATTTGTCCCCTACATTAGTCAATGTCTCTTAAATATATTCCACATGAAAAATTTCCTATAATTTAGGCCCCATGGAAACTTTTTTCTTGATTAAAATATTTTTGTTTTCTGATTTTGGAAAATGATGTTTTGACATGTCAGCCTGCTCATAATCAATTACATTCATTCATAGAAAAGATATATGAATAAATCTGGATTTATTTTTTGTCTTTTTCATATATTTGATATATTCTTAATTCTAAATGATCAACTTCTTTAACCTGCCTTCTATGTTTTGGACTACCTCAAATCTCATATGGAAATAAAGTTGCTGTAAGTAGAATATCCATGACTTTTGGAATCCATGTCAAAGCGTGGCTGGGTTATCCCAAAGTTTTAACTCTATTTAATCAAGACATAGTAAAGCTATAGTGTTTTTACAAATAAATAAGTATTTATAGGAATAAGACCTTTTAGTATTTGCTGTCCTCAAAGAAGTTTTTAGGATAACCAGGCTGGGCCAAGTCGTATTCTTACTATACCTTTTCTCTGTCACAACGAAATTCAATAAACTCACCAGGTTTTTTTTTTTTTTTTTCCAAGCCAAACTGTATCCAGCTTTATTAAAGATACTTTTCATAAACAATCATGGTATTTCAGGCAGGACATGGGTAGACAATAGTTAACAGTATACAACTTTCAAACTCCCTTTTTCAATGGACTACCAAAATCAGAAAGCCACTATAAAACCCAATGAAATCTTCATGTGATGCTCTGAACAGGGAAAGTTTAGAGTGAGGGTTGACATTTCACATTTAGCATGTTGTTTAACAACTTTTCACAAGCCGACCCTGACTTTCAGGAAATGGAAATGAAAATGGCAGAAGTGTCACTCTGAGGAGCCACAGTCTAAAAAAGGAACCGCTGCTCTTTTGAAGGACGCCATCTCAATGGTGACACTAGAAAGTCCAGATTGCCTGACATACTGGTCATCAATAAACCTAATTTATTGGGATACAATTGCTCATATTGCTCATATCCTTTATAATCCTTTTAATTCTATAAATCCTGTAATAGTATGTTCACTTTCATTTCTGACTTCAGTAATTTGGGTCTTTTCTCTTTATCTTATTAGTTCAGTTCAGTAAAAAAAAAAAAAAAAAGAAATTCAATAAACTCACCAATGCTAAGTATTATATTCTTTCTAACAATGGTGCCTTATTACAAGGAAATTCTAGGGACAACATCTATATTCACAGTCTAACACACACCCTAAGTATATCTTCGCAGACTAGTGAAGAAGTTACTTTAAGATTCAAGGGTTTTAACTTCTCCAGTTATCTCCATACGTTGTTTTCTGTCTGATACTTTTATTTGGTAACTTAATTAAATGGGTCTCCAGAGGTTCATAGCAATGCAAATGATTCCTGCTTATGGCAACACAAATGAATTTTGTCTGGTAGAGGAGATATGATTTTTAATATCTTTAATTTCTACTGGACCCTCTTTGCTATTTGAGAGGTCTTTTTTTAAAAAAAGTTTTTACTGAATTTATTACAATCTTTCATCTGTTTTATGCTTTAATTTTTTTGGCTGTGAGGCATGTGGGATCTTAGGTCCTAGATCGGGAATCGAACCCCCACCCTCTGCATTGAAAGACAAAGTCTTAACCACTGGGCAACCAAGGAAGTCCCTGAAAGATGTTATATTCAATGTCAACTCATAACTCTTGGAGTCAATGTGAATGCCGGAAAAGCTGGTCTGAGAGTGGTTAAGACCAGCTCCAAGTCCTGATGGCTCAGTGGTAAAGAATCTGCCTGCAATGAAGGAAACTGCCAGCAAGGCAGGAGATGTGGATTTGATCCCTGGGTCAGGAAGATCCTCTGGAGAAGGAAATGGCAGCCCATTCCAATATCCTTGCCGGGGAAATCCCATGGACAGAGGAGCCTGATAGGCTACAGTTCATAGGGTCACAAGAGACATGACTTAGCGACCAAACCACCGTCTGTAAGTCAATCGGTAGAGACTGGAAGTAATGATGGGTAGAGAAAGAGGCTGCTTTCTGATATACATATGACTGCCTCTTTGCTGTGTCTGTTTAATCTCCCGCAACGGTGAACATGCTGAAGAGCCAGCCTTCTGGAAGAGGACAGTGATGTTATCTCCTAGGCAAAGTTGAAAAGAGAATAAACAACAGATTCCTCTTCATTAAAGTACGTCATCCAGCAGATTTTTTGCACGTAAGAGTTTACCAGAGAAAATCTGGAACCACTAAACTCTACTTGCTCAATCAGGACCATGTAATCATAACATTTAGCTCTTTGGAAGACAGAAGAAGCAAGATGAGGAATAATTTAAATCAGCCAAAGTACCTGATGCACCATTCAGTCCAGAAGTCAGTAGGGTTGGTCAGTTTTTAAGTCTGTAACTCAGTTAAGTTTGATAAACATGAAAATACCATGTTTTCTCCAGTTGTATGAGAAAGGAGATAAGCTGAATTTTCTCAGGCATTTCTTATTCTTTCAAAGGCTCCCTATGATATAATGAAAATCCTGGGAAAGTAGTGACTATACTAAAAAAAAACATGACACATTGTTAGGCTCTTTGACAAAATCATTTCTGTGATTATTTGTCCTTTTGTTTGAGAATAAACAAATAATCAAGAAATACTTTAGAGAGAACTGTTAGATACATTTAAGGCTTCCCAAGTGGCTCAGTGGTAAAGAACCCATTTGCCAGTGCAGGAGATGTAGGAGACGTGGGTTCTATCCCAGGGTCGGGAAGATCCCTTGGAGGAGGAAACAACAACCCACAACCCACAACAAAGAGTTGAACACAACTGAGCATGCACGCATGTTAGATACATTAACCTTGGAGATTTTCAGAGAAAATCAAGGGCAGATTCTTCCAGACCAGTTAGACTGACTTCATGAAGTGCTTAGCAAATGAGAAGTTTTTGGAAAAGTGAACTTGAAAGTCTGGTTGATAGATGGCTCTTTGTTGCCTCTCCTTCCCTGGTAAACTTTCAACTATCTGCTCTGTTGTCTCATAAGATTTAAATATTCTTTTGATGGAAACAGATAAAACATTGAAATGAATAGATGAAAGGCAGAACTCTGTTGCCTGCAGCTCCAAAGGAGAGAAGGCTGTTCAGCAGGGCAATCTCAGGGGTTGCAACTGGGTAACAGTTAGCTGGAGCTATGGGGAGAAATTATTAGTGCAAAGGGGTGAGGTTATCTTGGATTCTGGGCTCCCCATGAACTGGCTAATTTGAATAGTTTCAGGTCCAGGACAGAGGGGCTGTTCCTGGTTGTTGCGTATCTGGCCCTGGTGATTAGGGCTGTCTTCTTCTAGTAGCCCCAAGTGTGAAAGCCTAGAAGGGACGTGGTTGGAGACTTAATCAATTAAGTTCATTTTTTTTTTTTAATTTTTCAGCACTTTATTATTTTTTTTTATTTGATAAATTTAATGCCTTTTATTGCCATACCTCATTTTACTGTGCTTTGCTTTAGTGAACTTTATAGATACATTTTTTTTTTTTTTTTTTTCCTTGTTAATTTTCTGTTTAGTTGATCTATCCATAAGTGTGAGTGGGGTATTAAAGTCTCCCACTATTATTGTGTTATTGTTAATTTCTCCTTTCATACTTGTTAGGATTTGTCTTACATACTGCGGTGCTCCCATGTTGGGTGGATATATATTTATAATTGTTATATCTTCTTCTTGGATTGATCCTTTGATCATTATGTAGTGACCTTCTTTGTCTCTTTTCACAGCCTTTGTTTTAAAGTCTAATTTATCTGATACGAGTATTGTGACTCCTGCTTTCTTTTGGTCCCAATTTGCATGGAGAATCTTTTTCCAGCCCTTCACTTTCAGTCTGTATGTGTCCCCTGTTTTGAGGTGGGTCTCTTGTAGACAACATATGTAGGGGTCTTGTTTTTGTATCCATTCAGCCAGTCTTTGTCTTTTGGTTGGGGCATTCAACCCATTTACGTTTAAGGTAATTAACTTAATCAAATAAGTTCAACAATCAATCATTGTTCAAAGAAAGAGAACTCATGGGCCTCTAACTAGCCAGGACCTCAATAGCCAGGTCAAGATAGTGTTTTAAAACCCAACTATATTCCATTCATACCCACCATTGTGCTTGGACTTCAGAGGACTTATGGTGTAGAGCAGATAAGTGAGAAGATGTGCTGCTATTGAAGAAACATCCTCCAGAAGAGGAGGATGATTTCCGAGGATCAAATTCCCAGGTATATACAATAGTTGTGCAAGGTGCCTAATAAGGAGGAGAAAAGGTATCGTAATTACTTCTGGCTTGGAAATTTTGGGTGAGCTTCTGCAGTCTAAATTCTTCTATAGACTTTACTAGTTCCATGTGAATGTCTGCTTCTTACTCAAAAAAAAAAAAAAAAAAACTTTATGGAGATGTAATTTACATAAAATTTATCTGATTTAAATATACAATTTAATGATTTTTTAGTAAAGTTACAGAACTTTGTAACCATTGCCACAATCCATTTTTAGAACATTTTTATTATGCAAGAAAGAACCCTGTGCCTATGTGCCATCCATCTCCTTTCCCAACCCCAGCCCTGTGTGCTAAGTGTGCTAAGTCACTTCAGTTGTGTCTGACTCTTTGTGACATTACAGACTGTAGCCTGCAGGCTCCTCTGTCCGTGGGAATTCTCCAAGCAAGAATACTGGAGTGGGTTGCCACGCCCTCCTCCAGGGGATCTTCCCAACCCAGGATTGAACCCAGGTCTTGGTTGTCTCCTGCATTAGCAGGTGGATACTTTACCACTAGCACCACCTGGGGAAGCCCAACTCCAGCCCTATACAAAAAGCTCTAATCTTCTTTTTGCCTGTGTAGATTTGCCTTTTCTGGACATTTCATAGAAATGAAATTATACAATAAGTTGTCTTTAGATCTGGGTTTTGACTTAGCGTGTTTTTGAGGTTCATCCATGATTTAACCTGGCACTTTATGTTCCCTTTAATAGAGGAACAGAATTCCATTGTATGGCCATACCACATTTTGTTTATTCATTCACCAGTTGACGAACTTTGAGGCTGTTTCCAGTGTGGGGACCTAACAAACAAGGTTGCTCGCAATGCTGCATAAAGTCTCTATGTGGACTTATGTTCATTTCTCTTGGGCAGATACCTGGGAGTAGAATTACTTCATCATATGATACGTTTCTGTACACTTTTTGAGGAACTGCCAAATGGTTTTCCAAAGTGGCTGCATTATTTTATGTTCCCATCAGCAATGTTTGAGAGTTCCAGTTTCTCCACATCTCCACCAACACTTGTTATTTATTGTTTGCTCTTTTGATTATAACCATTCTAGTGGATGTGTGCGAACATTTACTTCTTGGTCTTGGTGTCGGAGGTTGAAGGGAGCAAAAAGTGCCAACTGAACTGAGAAAGTATCTTGAGACAGAAAAATGAGGCAGCAAGCTCCATATGAGCAAATGGGTCAGTTTGTGATAGGGTAATTTACGCACAGGGTGGGTATCGGCAAATGATGATCTGAAAGCATTTGCAGCTGTACTCAGACCTCTAAGGAGCCCTTTGGGACCATTTTATCATTAACTCAGGGAAGGGGGGTTTGTGCTTGGATGTAGGATGTGCATTCCTGAGTCAAGATTTGTGAATAGTGACTAGTCTCATAGTTGCCAAGAAAACACCAAGAAAGGTCTTCATCATTGTTTGGAGACTAACAGAGCATAGAGGCCACCTGGACCTAACAATTATTAGACAATATTAACTACAAAGCCCTTGATGACAGGGAAGAGATTTACTACACAGCACAGTCCTAGGTAGTAGGGTCAGTGAAAGGACAGGAAGAGTTGAATGGGCCCAACATGGCATTGGTTATACTAACAATCCTACAACTGGTTTGATAGTGTGTTTGAAATGCATCTTTACCCCAAAAGACTCTTCTATTCTATGTGGTGAAGATATTACCTCTGTCTTGGAGCTTACTTCCCAAGCTTAAGGGGAGGCATTCAATTCCCTTTTATTAGGACTCAGGGATCCAGGAAATGGGTTTGTACCTGTGTTCTTTTCTTGTTAGTCCCAGAATGCATGAAGGATATTTCTGTACTGATTCCCTAACCAGAAAGTCATGAAAAGGTATGATAAATGAAAAGTGAGTGCTTATTTCAAGCTTCATCTGCGGTAAATGATTCTATGGTGATAAATACCTCAGAATTAATTGCTGTGGTCCTATCATCCTTGGTTAATTGCAAGCACATAGCTGAAATACTTTGGAGTGAGAGATGGCAGACCTAACCCAGATTATCTGTGTTTCAAAATAGATTTGTTTATGGGGGAGGAAGTTGGTACAATGATATGAAGTTTGGATGAGGACTCAGAAGACAGATTATTATTAGTTCTCAAAGTGAAAGTGAAAGTGGAAGTCAGTCGTGTCCGACTCTTTGTGACCCCATGGACTATACAGTCCTTGGAATTCTCCAGGCCAGAATACTGGAATGGGTGGCCTTCCCTTTCTCCAAGGGATATTCCCAACCCAGGGATCGAAGCCAGGTCTCCCACACATTGCAGGTAGATTCTTTACCAACAGAGCTATCAGGGAATCACTGATTACTGGGCCTTGAGCAGGGTTCTGAGACATAGTTACATTATCCATAGAATGGAAATGGTAAAATAATCAGAGGATTTAAAACTTAAAAAAAAAATGAAGTTCTCTTTTATCTAGCAACCTAAGGTATTAACCAGAAATAAGAGGGTTCACTTCAATTTGGAATGGGATGAGATGCTAAGCTCCTAATTTTTTGCTTTCTTTGGTGGTTCCTTATCTCTCTCTCTCTCTCTTTGGGTAGCAATATTAACAGATCTCTAGGAATGTGCAGTAAGGAAATCACTGACAATATCATCTGTGAAATTCCTGCTCAGTAACTAGGAATCGATCAGTATATAGCTTTTCAATTCTAGGAAAATTTCTTCTGATGCATTGTATAGATTTTGCTGCTGTTCAGTTGCTAAGTCATGTCCAGCTCTTTGCAACCCCATGGACTGCAGCATGCCAGGCTCCATTGGGTTCTACAGGCAAAAATACTGGCTACCATTTCCTTCTCCAGGGGATCTTCCTGGATTAGAGATCAAATCTGCATCTCTTGCATTGGTAGGGGGATTCTTTACCACTTAGCCACCAGTGGAGCCCATAGATCCTCAGTGGTATAGATTTTACCTCTGTGAATAAGCAATTGGCATTAAAGATGCTCAAAACAACTTATTTATAACATTTTACATGAAACTCATAAGCTCAAAACAATGCATTCAGGCTATTTTACATAAAATTTGAAGAATATCAGTTCAGTTCAGTCAGTCAGTTGTGTTCGACTCTTTTCGACCCCATGGACTGCAGCATGCCAGGCTTCCCTGTCCATCACCAACTCCCAGAGCCTACTCAAACTCATGTCCTTTGAGTCGGTGATGCCATCCAACCATCTCATCCTCTGTTGTCCCCTTCTCAGGGACCAGGTCAATTATCCATAATCTAATGATTAAAATGCAAAAGAAATAGGAAGGTTCACTTTCATAATTTTGCCCTTCTTAGACTTCCCTGGTGGCTCAGATGGTAAAGCGTCTGCCTACCATGTGGGAGACCTGGGTTCAATCTCTGGGTTGGGAAGATCTCCTGGAGAAGAAAATGGCAACCCACTCCAGTATTCTTGCTTGGAAAACCCCATGGAGAGAAGAACCTGGTAGGCTACAGTCCAAGGGGTCCCAAAGAGTCAGACATGACTGAGTTACTTCACTCACTTTGATGAACTTTTAAATTCAATTTTTTAAAATTTTACTATATAGTTATTACCGTCTTGATTTTTAATTTAAAAAATTTAGAAGAATATGACATACTATGTGGGCATCGCCTCATGTCTTTCTACATACACATGTTTTAAAAAATCTGTCCATTCATCTAAGCAATTATTGGAAACAGCAGTTCATAAGTAGAAGATGGTATGATCTACCGGAAAGACACAGGACAGGGAGTCAGGGGACCTGAGTACTCAGTCTCGCTCTATGTCCAGCCATCTATGTAATCCTGGGCAACAGTAGTCAACAAATACTTGGTGAACAAATGGATTGACTCAGCCAATATTTGTTGCATGTCCACCATGTTCCAGGCACTGCTCTATGTCCTAGGGTTAGAGCAGTGAACCAAAGAAACCCTGCCCCTGTGGAGCTGTGATTCCAATTGAGAAAAGGAGACAACAAAACAAATAAATTTATAGGGTGGCAGATCTGATAAGCACTGTCATGGGGAAAAATAAAGCAGAGAAATAAGAAGCTATAGATGGAATGTTTGGGTCCCGTCAAAATTCATATGATGAAACTTAATCATCAGTGTGATGGTATGTGGAAGTGAGAACTTCGGGAGGTGATTAGGTCATGAGAATGGAGCTTTCATGAGTGGGGTTAATGCCCTTCTAATAGAGGCCCCAGAGAGCTCCCTTGCCCCTTCTGTCATGTGAGGACAGAGAGAAGACAGGCATCTGTGAACCAGGAAGAGGGCTCTCACCAAATATCAAATCTGCTGGCTTTGATCTGGGACTTCCCAGTTCCAGAACTGATAGAGGAGGTTGCTACTGAGGGAAAGGAAAGGACTTTGTTTTCTCATACAGGGCTGGGTTTTAAAAATGCTCTGTGGAGCTGGAGGTGGAAAGTCTCTCTGTGAATGCTCACACATATGTGTGTGTGTGCACGTGCACACGCACCTGCATACGTGATGGGGTAAAAGCAGGGTGAGGTAAGTGGTTAGGAAAATTGCCCTCTGTCTCCACTTGCAAGTACCACAGTTTAAAAGGCATGACTATGTGCAGATCCTGGCTGTGAGTGGCAGTTAATAGCTGCATGAGGCCTCTGTCACATGCACATGGGATAGAAGGGGCATGTCTCTTCACATCTACTATCTGTCAGCTCCCTGTGTGTACCACATATTTATCACCAGTCCCTGAACAGGAAGAACAGGCAGCATTGTATTTCCCCTTGTGGTTTCATGCTATGGGTGGTCTTACTTCCTACCCCTACTTTTGGCACAGTTGATTTCTTAGGAACCACACGATTTGGAAAAACAAATCCTTTTGACTGATTCATGACTCTTTTTCCAAGTAATAGAGCTGAAGGTAGATGCTAGATAATTGCACATAAGTGCTTTTTAAGAGATTTTACCATTTGGGATGAACATTCAAGACAAGAAAATCAGGCTATTCCTCTTACTGTCCCTAAATGGTGGACTGTATCACACGGAACTCACCATGACATATGGAGGAGGGCATGGCAACCCACTCCTGTACTCTTGCCTGGAGAATCCCATGCACAGAGAAGCCTGGTGTGCTATGGTCCACAGGGTTGCAAAGAGTTGAACACGACTGAAGCAACAGCACACATGCACATCATGACACACAGTCGTGGGTTTTTTGGATTGACACTAGCCTCATTGATTTGTTCTCAATTACTCCTGTGAGTTGAATAACATACAATTTTTTTTTTTTTTAGCATGTATTAGTGTACATATATTTATTATTCTATTTGTTATGCCTTGATCTATTGACACTGATTCACAACAGATTGAAAACTTAAAGCTGAATTTCAAAAATGACTTTTCAAGCAATAGGCCTGGAAACAAGGTGACTTTTTGGTTTATATTTTCTTGGTAAAGGCAAACTTAAAATGTCTTTTTGGAAAGAGTACATGTTTGTTAAGATGTCTGGCTGGGTAAGTGGGATTTATAAAGAGGCAAAGGAAGGAGAAGTAATAATAAACTTCCAAGAAAACTATAATTTCAATTCAAGCTGCTGTCCAATATTTATAGAAAGCAATTAAGTAATTTTCTCATGTAATAATCTCAACAAAGTCCTGTTGTCCCCATCATGGTTTATTATGTATAAGGAAGATTTTTTGTAGAATTTATGTATTGAATATCATCTGTTTCAGCATTCCAAATTGTATTTTGTAGATATACAATTATGTATGTCTAAATAACAGCTTTTTAGAAGTCAAGGAGAAAATAGTGACTTGAACCAAGATTAATCAAAAGAGTTGTTTCTAATATAAAAGAGATGGGAATACCAGACCACCTAACCTGCCTCCTGAGAAATCTGTGTGCAGGCAAAGAAGCAACAGTTAGCATTGGACATGGAACAACAGAGTGGTTCCAAATCAGGAAAGGAGTATGTCAAGGCTGTATATTGTCACCCTATTTATTTAACTCATATGCAGAGTATATCATGAGAAATGCTGGGAGGGATGAAGCACAAGCTGGAATCAAGATTGCTGGGAGAAATATCAATAACCTCAGATATGCAGATGACACCACCCTTATGCAGAAAGCAAAGAAGAACTAAAGAGCTTCTTGATGAAAATGAAAGAGGAAAGTGAAAAAGTTGGCTTAAAGCTCAACATTCAGAAAACTAATTTTATTGATTTGATTTTTCTCCCTTTGTTTCTTGATGAGTCTGGCTAATGGTTTGTCAATTTTATTTATCCTTTCAAAGAACCAGCTTTTGGCTTTGTTGGTTTTTGCTATGGTCTCTTTTGTTTCTTTTGCATTTATTTCTGCCCTAATTTTTAAGATTTCTTTCCTTCTACTAACCCTGGGGTTCTTCATTTCTTCCTTTTCTAGTTGGTTTAGATATAGAGTTAGGTTATTTATTTGACTTTTTTCTTGTTTCTTGAGGTATGCCTGTATTGCTATGAACCTTCCCATTAGCAGAGGAAGATAAACTTTCTAACTCATTCTATGAGGCCACCATCACCCTAATACCAAAACCTGATAAAGATGCCACAAAAAAAGAAAACTACAGGCCAATATCACTGATGAACATACATGCAAAAATCCTTAACTAAATTCTAGCAAACAGAATCCAACAACATATTTAAAAGATCATACATCATGATCAAGTGGGCTTTATCCCAGGGATGCAAGGATTCTTCAATATTCTCAAATCAATCAATGTAATACACCACATTAACAAATTAAAAAATAAAAACCATATGATTATCTCAATAGATGCAGAGAAAGCCTTTGACAAAATTCAACATCCATTTATGATAAAAATCCTCCAGAAAGCAGGAATAGAAGAAACATACCTCAACATAATAAAAGCTATATATGACAAACCCACAGCAAACATTATCTTCAATGGTGAAAAATTCAAAGCATTTCCCCTAAAATCAGGAACAAGACTAGGGTGCTCACTTTCACCACTACTTTTCAACATAGTTTTGGAAGTTTTGGCCATAGCAATCAGAGCAAAAAAAGAAATAAAAGGAATCCAAAATGGAAAATAAGAAGTAAAACTCTCACTGTTTGCAGATGACATGATCCTCTACATAGAAAACCCTAAAGACTCCACCAGGAAATTACAAGAGCTAATCAATGAATATAGCAAAGTTGCAGGATATAAAATCAACACACAGAAATCACTTGCATTTCTATACAATAATAATGAGAAAATAGAAAGAGAAATTAAGGAAACAATTCCATTCACCATTGCAATGAAAATAATAAAATACTTAGGAATATATCTACCTAAAGAAACAAAAGACCTATATATAGAAAACTATAGAACACTGGTGAAAGAAATCAAAGAGGACACAAATAGATGGAGAAATATACCATGTTCATGGATTGGAAGAATCAATATAGTGAAAATGAGTATACTACCCAAAGCAATCTATAGATTCAATGCAATCCCTATCAAGCTACCAATGATATTTTTCACAGAGCTAGAACAAATAATTTCACAATTTATATGGAAATACAAAAAACTTCAAATAGCCAAAACAATCTTGAGAAAGAAGAATGGAACTGGAGGAATCAACCTGACTTCAGGCTCTACTACAAAGCCACAGTCATCAAGACAGTATGGTACTGGAACAAGACAGAAATATAGATCAATGGAACAAAATAGAAAGCCCAGAGATAAATCCATGCACCTATGTACACCTTATCTTTGACAAAGGAGGCAAGAATATAAAATGGAGCAAAGACAATCTCTTTAACAAGTGGTGCTGGGAAAACTGGTCAACCACTTGTAAAAGAATGAAACTAGAACACTTTCTAACACCATACACAAAAATAAAGTCAAAATGAATTAAAGATCTAAATGTAAGGCCAGAAACTATAAAACTGCTAGAGGAGAACATAGGCAAAACACTCTCTGACATACATCACAGCAGGATCCTCTATGACCCACCACCCAGAATATTGGAAATAAAAGCAAAAATAAACAAATGGGACCTAATTAAAATTAAAAGCTTCTGCACAACAAAGGAAACTATAAGCAAGGTGAAAAGACAGCCTTCAGAATGGGAGAAAATAATAGCAAAAAAGCAACTGACAAATAATTAATCTCAAAAATATACAGGCAACTCCTGCAGCTTAATTCCAGAAAAATAAATGACCCAATCAAAAAATGGGCCAAAGAACTAAACAGACATTTCTCCAAAGAAGACATACAGATGGCTAACAAACACATGAAAAGATGCTCAACATCACTCATTATTAGAGAAATACAAATCCAAACCACAATGAGGTACCATTTCACGCCAGTCAGAATGGCTGCGATCCAAAAGTCTACAAGCAATAAATGCTGGAGAGGGTGTGGAGAAAAGGGAACCCTCTTACACTGTTGGTGGGAATGCAGACTAGTATAGCTACTATGGAGAACAGTGTGGAGATTCCTTAAAAAACTGGAAATAGAACTGCCATACGACCCAGCAATCCCACTGCTGGGCATACACACCGAGGAAACCAGAACTGAAAGACACGTGTACCCCAATGTTCATCTCAGCACTGTTTGTAATAGCCAGGACATGGAAGCAACCTAGATGTCCATTGGCAGATGAATGGATAAGAAGGCTGTGGTACATATACACAATGGAGTATTACTCAGCCATTAAAAAGAATACATTTGAATCAGGTCTAATGAGGTGAATGAAACTGGAGTCTATTATACAGAGTGAAGTAAGCCAGAAAGAAAAACACCAATACAGTATAATAACGCATATATATGGAATTTAGAAAGATGGTAATGATCATCCTGTATGCGGGACAGCAAAAGAGACACTGATGTATAGAACAGTCTTTTGGACTCTGTGGGAGAGGGCGAGGGTGGGATGATTTGAGAGAATGGCATTGAAACATATATATTATCGTATGTGAAAAGAATCACTAGTCCACGTTCAATGCATGATACAGGGTGCTCAGGGCTGGTGCATTGGGATGACCCAGAGGGATGGTATGGGGAGGGAGGTGGGAAGGGGGTTCAGGATGGGGAACACATGTATACCTGTGGCAGATTCATGTCAATGTATGGCAAAACCAATACAATATTGTAAAGTAATTAGCCTCCAATTAAAATAAATAAATTTATATTAAAAAAAAAGAAAACTGAGATCATGGCATCTGATCCCATTACTTCATGGCAAATAGATGGGGAAACAATGGAAACAGTGAGAGATTTCATTTTCTTGGACTCGAAAATCACTGCAGATGGTTACTGCACCCATGAAATTAAAAGACCACTTGCTCCTTGGAAGAAAAGCTATGACCAACCTAGACAGCATATTAAAAAGCAGAGACATGACTTTACCAACAAAGATCTGTCTAGTCAAAGCTATGGTTTTTCCAGTAGTCATGTGTGGATGTTAGAGTTGGACTATAAAGGAAGCTGCGTGCTGAAGAACTGATGCTTTCGAACAGTGGTGTTGGAGAAGACTCTTGAGAGTCCCTTGGACTGCAAGGAGATCCGACCAGTCCATCCTAAGGGAAATCAGTCCTGAATATTCATTGGAAGGATTGATGCTGAAGTGGAAACTCCAATACTTTGTTGCAGGAAGAGGGACCCCTTCTGGGGCCCGAAACTGGGCTCTTGTCTAACATTCAGAAATGAATTGTCCGAGGAGACATATGTGCTGACAAAGCAAGAGATTTTATTGGGAAAGGGCACCAGGGTGGAGAGCAGTAGGGTAAGGGAACCCAGGAGAATTGCTCTGCCACGCAGCTCGCAGTCTCGGGTTTTATGGTGATGGGATTTGTTTCTGGGTTGTTTTTGGCCAATCATTCTAATTCAGAGTCTTTCCTGGTGGCACACGCATCGCTCAGCCAAGATGGATGCTAGTGAGAGGGATTCTGGGAAGTGGATCCACACGCGGTGTCTCCTTTTGACCTTTCCCGAACTCTTCCGGTTGGTGGTGGCTTATTAGTTTCGTATTCCTTACCAGGATGTCCTGTCATAAAACAGCTCATGCAAATGGTTACTAAAGGGCCTGACCAGGGTGGGTGGTTTCAGTCAGTGTGCTTCCCCTAACACTTTGGCCACCTGTTGGAAAAAAACAACTCTGATGCTGGAAAAGATTGAAGGCGGGAGGAGAAGGGGACGACAGAGGATGAGGTGGTTGGATGGACTCAATGGACTCAATGGACATGAGTTTGAGGAAGCTCTGGTAGTTGGTGTTGGACAGGGAAGTCTGGTGTGCTGCAGTCCATGGGATCACAAAGAGTCAGACATGACTGAGCAACTGAACTGAAGTGACAATTACATCACTATTTTTTTAAAAGTTTTTTTTTTCTCTCTCTCTCTTCTCCAGTTTATACCCAGTCTCTCCTTGAAATCCAATCTCATCTCCTCCTGCTTTCTCAGGACTCTCTTCTTTACACCATTTCCCAAATCCTCTTCTGTATCTTCAAACCTCTCCCTCTCCAGCAATTTAACCCCATTATTATATAAACTCTGTCAAGATTCTTGTGTATTATTTTAAAAAGACAAATGTTGTAGAAGTTCTTCAAGTGTAAGTGACGCCAAGTCAAATATTTATATGTTCTTCCTTTACTTTCGGCATGTCAGGTGAGTGCATGTGTGCATACACACACACACACACACACACACACCCTTCAAAAGCATTAGAGGCTGCCTTTCTCTTGTGGCTCCCCCTCTCAGTGAACAGCATCACCCAAGTCAGACACCTGGGATGTGTCATTGACTCTTTACCTATCTGACTCCCACTTTTCATTGATCACTAGGTGGGATCCTGTTGATTTATTTTCTAAATATCTGTTTAGTCCAGCTACATCTTTCCAGAACTATTACCCTAGTCTAGGGTGCAATATCTGTTACCTCATAACCTAGGGCCTTTTAATCTGTTTCTAGAATTCCAGTTTTGCCCTCATTTACTGTCTGTAGAAGGTCCATGATCATCTTTCTAAGTGCACATCCTGGATTGAAAGTGCTCAGTGTCTCCCCATCACTGATTTGAAACTCTTACCTTTGAAGGGCCTTCTGAACTGGATTTTGTTTACTTGTCTGTCACTATTCTCTTGCTCTGATGCCACATACACACAGAGTTCAGATATACGCACATGCATATGCACACACAGACCCACACCCATGTACATACATATACATACAAACACACACACACACACACACAGACATTGTCAGAGATCATGTCCTCTCTCATCTCTAGGCTGTACGTGTGCTGTCCTCTCTCAGGAGAAATCTCCTTGTTTTGGACTTTGGTCTGGCTAACTCCCACTCACTCTTAGCCTTCAGGCTAAAAGTCACCTGCCCTAGGAAGCCTTCCCTAAATGCCACAGAATCCAGGCTCCTCTGCGCTTTGTTTTTCCTGTAAGAGTTCTTATTGAATTCCACGTGTGTTGTTGACTTTTGAGAAGAATAAATGAACGGTGTTGCTTATCTCAGATTTATAACTTGGCTTTCTCCACAGTCTGTTTAATATGTACTGAACAGTGAGGCCAAAGTTGACTACAGTGTCAATTTAAGTACTTGAAATAATAAAAACTTTCCTAGTCTTAAAGCACACTAGGATAATGCTAATTGATAATACTAATTGTTAATTAGGATAATTGATTAAGCTATGTTTCAACCTCTTGGAAAAAAACAATTTTTCTAGCACCACCTACAATGTAATAAAGTGGACTTCATGTTCAGCCATTGTTTTCTTTTTCCCCTATTTCCTTTGATTTGCTAAAAAGTTTAAACTTTCAAGAATTAATTTAGTAAGTCATTCAAATTTGCCTGTTTATTATGTTAAATGTATTACAGTTTTAAAATCCCCTTTGGAATTTATTTGCTTAATCTTTAGTAAGCATTACAAAATGCTTCTATATTGCCTATTTAGTAAAATACCCTTGTTATACTTCTGCCAACCCCAAAGCATTCAGACACTCTGCAAATAATAAACACTCTGATTAATATGTGGTATTAAAAAATCTAGCCAGAGTGCTTACAGAGCTTACAAACCAGGAAATGTATTCATATGCCTCTACCACTATTCCACTTTTAAAGATTAATTTTTACATTTAATAAACTAACATATGTGCCCTAGTTTATTGTAAGAAGGTTTATAATGAATACTAGCTTCTTCCTGCCCCTCCCCCATCCTTTGTTCCTGTGAATTCTGCATCATTAAGTAATATCTTTCTTTTTTCCTAGCCTTTCAAGCCTTTTTCTTTCATGTTTCTGAAAACATAATTTACTGCCATTTCTCAATTTTTCAATTAGGTGTTATCTACATTTTTCCTTTTTTTTTTTTCCACTTCTTAAATTGTGAACTACAACATAACTACAGAAGTGGTCATAAGACATTTATACTTAAATAATATACAAATTTAGTAGTATATAAAGTACATCATATTTTATGTAATATGTATATATAATAGTATCAACATAACGCATGTATAATGTATGCCAACTTACATTCAGTTCAGTTCAGTTGCTCAGTCGTGTCTGACTCTTTGCGACCCCATGAATCGCAGCACGCCAGGCCTCCCTGTCCATCACCAACTCCCGGAGTTCACTCAGACTCATGTCCATCGAGTCAGTGATGCCATCCAGCCATCTCATCTTCTGTCGTCCCCTTCTCCTCCTGCCCCCAATCCCTCCCAGCATCAGAGTCTTTTCCAATGAGTCAACTCTTCACATGAGGTGGCCAAAGTACTGGAGCCTCAGCCTTAGCATCGTTCCTTCCAAAGAAATCCCAGGGCTGATCTCCTTCAGAATGGACTTTTTGGATCTCCTTGCAGTCCAAGGGACTCTCAAGAGTCTTCTCCAACACCACAGTTCAAAAGCATCAATTCTTCGGTGCTCAGCTTTCTTCACAGTCCAACTCTCACATCCATACATGACCACTGGAAACACCATAGCCTTGACTAGACGGACCTTTGCTGACAAAGTAATGTCTCTGCTTTTCAATATGCTATCCAGGTTGGTCATAACTTTTCTTCCAAGGAGTAAGCGTCTTTTAATTTCATGGCTGCAGTCACCATCTGCAGTGATTTTGGAGCCCAGAAAAATAAAGTCTGACAGCGT
>NW_011494926.1:4874097-4879060 GCF_000754665.1 Bison bison bison | reverse complement strand
TGATATTTCTCCCGGCAATCTTGATTCCAGCTTGTGCTTCTTCCAGCCCAGCGTTTCTCATGATGTACTCTGCATATAAGTTAAATAAGCAGGGTGACAATATACAGCCTTGACGTACTCCTTTTCCTATTTGGAACAAGTCTGTTGTTCCATGTCCAGTTCTAACTGTTGCTTCCTGACCTGCATATAGGTTTCTCAAGAGGCAGGTCAGGTGGTCTGGTATTCCCATGTCTTTCAGAATTTTCCATAGTTTCTTGTGATCCACACAGTCAAAGGCTTTGGCATAGTAAATAAAGTAGAAATAGATGTTTTTCTGGAACTCTCTTGTTTTTTCGATGATCCAGCGGATGTTGGCAATTTGATCTCTGCTTCCTCTGCCTTTTCTAAAACCAGCTTGAACATCTGGAAGTTCACGGTTCACGTATTGGTGAAGCCTTCTTGGAGAATTTTGAGCATTACTTTACTAGCGTGTGACATATATAATACATGTATGTATAATAGATGTGTGTGCCTGCTAAGCTGCTTCAGTTGTGTCTGACTCTTCCCAAGCCTATGGACTGTAGCTGCCAGGCTCCTCTGTCCATAGGATTCTCCAGGCAAGAATCCTGGAGTGGGTTGCCATGCCCTCCTCCAGGGAATCTTCCCTAGCCAGGGATGGAACCCAAATCTCTTACGTCTCCTGCATTTGCAGGCTGGTTCTTCATCACTAGTGCTACCTAGGCAGCCCCATATATAATATAGTTATATTTAAAGTACATGTTGGGCTTCCCTGGTGGCTCAGATGGTAAAGAATCTGGCTGCAATGCAGGAGACTCGGGTTAGATCCCTGGGTCAGGAAGATTCCCTGGGAAAGGAAATGAAACCCACTCCAGTCTTCTTGCCTGACAAATCCCATGGACAGAGGAGCTTGGCGGCCTACAGTCTATAGGGTCATGGAGTCAGACATGATTGAAATGACTTAGTACAGACATGAAGTATATATTTATATATAATATAGTTGTTACTGTTTTTGTTTAGTCGTTAAGTCTTGTCTGACCCTTTGCAACCCCATGGACTGCAGCCTGCCAGGCTCCTCTGTCCATTTGGATTTCCCAGGCGCGAATACTGGAGTGAGTTGACATTTCCTTCTCCAGGGGATCTTCCCAACCTAGGGATCAAACGCACTTCTCCTGAATTGGCAGACAGGTTCTTTACTGCCAGCTACCAAGGAAGCCCCTATATAAATAGTTAGCCCCTATATAAATAGTTATTACCATAGATAGCCATATTATATACATCATATATTTTGTATTAATATGCATGTTAGCATACAGAATACTATAAATTAATAACATAACAAATAATAAGCATCTTTCCAAAGCCAGTAGAGCCTCATGTGAATAACCATCATCCTTCCTGTATAATTATTTTCTTGCTTACCTTTATTTATTTATTGTCATCTATGGTTGCAATACTGTGAAATATAGCTTGGTTTTGCAAGGTTTTGAACTTCATGTTAATGAAATCAGACTGATGGAACTCAGTGGTTCTCAACAGGAGGCAGTTTGGCCCCCACGAGGCACTGGACAATGCCTGGAGACATTTCGTTTGTAACAACTGAGTGGGTGGATGCTACAGGCTTATTATTTAAAGCTGAGGCTAGGAATGCTGCTAAACATCTTAAAATGCACAAGAAAGACGCTTTAAAAAAGAATTATTGGGTCAAAAATGTAAATAGTGCTGAGGCTGAGAAAACCATAGTAGAGTATATCGCTGTATGGCTATGGACCACAAAATCTAGCCATAGAAAGTATCATGGATAGAGTTAGAGTTTTTCTATTTTTGACTGAAACAAACAATACTTCAGTGAACATTCTGGTATCTGTATCCTGATTACATAAACAGTCTCTCTACAAGTAGTAATTTTGGTCATAGGATAAGCGTATCTTCAACTTTTTTAGGTAGTTAGCAATTGTTTTCTCTGACGTGCTGTAGGCCATGGGGTTGCAAAGAGTTAGACATGATTTAGCGGCTGAACAACAACAACAGCTATTGTTTTCCCAAGTTGGTGTTAGGTTTTTATTATACAAAATTAAGATTTACCTCTGTTGCACCACAACCATTACACACATGTTTCTTCCCCTTTTTTTTTCTTCCAATTTATTTATATAACAATTTCATTTGTGTCACAAGATTATTTAAAACAATCTTTAGTGTTCACATTGACAACAACATATCCAAGTCATGTAGGTATGATAATTTATTTTTTCTCTACCAGAAAAAATTTTGGAGATGAATGATTACCTAATTACTTTTTGTTTGCTTACATTCTATGCAACTGCTATCCATTTATCCTCAGGAGCTTTAATAGACTTGCAAACTCCTATAAATACGGTCAAATATGACAATCTTTTCTGATTTTTTTTGGTGAGCTCCTCCCCCTGATCTTCAGCTCTAAACTAGACTGATTGCACTGTAGACAGGTTAAACAGTATTTCCTCCCCCTCAGTTATCTTGGGAATAGTTTCTGAGCCTTTCCTGTGTGGGATTCACCTGTTTCCTGGATCCCTTAATTTCCTTCCTCAGTTTAGCTTAAGCACACTTTGGTAGAAGAGCATTACATTCTACTTTCCCTCAAGTTCATCTCTGAAATCCTTTCATTGTATTTTATTTTATTTCTCCTACCAATGTTCATTTTCCAAGAGCATGTTTTCCATCTTTGAACATTCCTTTTGTGTATACAATGTCCAGTATTTGCTGCTCATTATTTATTGCTCTGGGAAAATCAGTTATGATTTTGCTGCATTTTTTTACGTTTGTTTCCCCAGTCCCTTTGTTTTTTTTTTTTTTCCCCTGGTTGTTTTGGGTTCTTTCACTTCAGACGTTTTTCTAAAATGCCTACTGATCTTTGCCTGATTATTCATATTTCAAAATGTGGCACTAAGGTAATTCTAGGTATGTGGTGGGGAAGAAAACCCACTGCAATGAGAATTTTCCCCACCCTCAATAGAGATATCTGTAGACATTATTTTTCTTGAGCTGAGCTGGTTATTTCCTCAGAACAGAATCTTCAGTCTCCTGCTGGGACATACAAGACTGCCAGTCATTCTTCTGGTGTGTCTGGTAGGGGATGAGGGCTGAAGCTCCCACTGTCTATAGGGCAGTCTTTGCTTCATCCTTTTGATTCCAGTAAGGGGTCTCTTTCCCCTCCCACCTTCTCCTGTCCTCCATGTGACCAAAGAGCTGACCTCCACGGACCATGATCTCCACAGATAACCTGGAGCAACCTCTCCAGAAGTTAAGCCACATGTCTTCAGCGGACTCGGGGCACTCACTGGTTTGTACAGGCTACAGATGGATGCTCCAGTCTGATCTCTTAGACTTTTAATCAGTCATTTTGTTTCTTGCTTCACTTCAGTCTCTTGTCTTCAAAGGGAAAGAAGACACCTGCCCTCCAACACCCGAGTCTCTTCTGGGCTGTGAAACATGTCGACCTGCCTCTGTGGCAGTCACTGCATAGAGAAAGCCCAAATTTGAGCTGTTTCTCATCTTTCTGGTTTTCATCTTACTTCTGTTAATATTTCTAATCAGATGCTATCTTCTCTTTTATCTCTGTCTTTGTGGGTTTATACCTTAAAAAATTCTTATTCTGTCATTTTAGTGGAGTTTTGGAAGGAGTATGAGGAAAAAAGCATGTATTTTTAATACATTAATGTTAACCAAGAGCCTAATCCTCCTCTATTGCTAAGGTGGCATGATATATGACATATGTATAAAATACATATTAATGAGTGAATAGGAGATGAGAAAATGGAGATATATTATCATCGTCATCATCATCATCATCACCTCTCTCTCTCTCTCTCTCTCACACACACACACACACAAACTGCTCCTGATGACGCCTCTGGTGTTTTTCAAATTTCCAATTTCAAAGATCACTTTGAACATTCTCATTTTACTCTGATTGACAGCTTATCCTTTGTTTCTGCACCACCTTCCCATGACTTTAGTGACACCAGTTTTCATTGTTCCTTGAAGTCTCTTCTGAATTTTTTTTCTCTGTTCACCCCTCTTGCATTTGTGACCCCTTTTTTTTTTTCTTTTTACTACTTTTTCTGATTCTCCTTGAACCTTTTCCCCTTTAATGAACATCTCTAAACTGTGGTAGCTAAGATGGTAAAGAGTCTGCCTGCAATACAGGAGACTTGGGTTTGATCCCTAGGTTGGGAAGATCCCCTGGAGGAGGGCATGGTAATACACTCCAGTATTCTTGCCTGAAAAATCCCCATGGACAGAGGAGCCTGGTGGGCTACAGTCCATGGGGCCATAGGAAGTCAGACATGACTGAAGTGATTAATACAAACCATGATAAAAACATCTTTGTCTTGAACCTTGACATAACTTCTAAATCTCTCTGTGGATGTTTCATGGTACCTTAAACTCATTCCATCCCAGACAGACTTCATTTAGTTCCCATAATTCATTTTTGTCCTCCAATTTAATTGCTGCCTCTCTTTTCCTTTAATGTGGTTTACCTAAGTTGTGCCGGTGTGCTAAGTTGCTTCAGCCATGTCTGATTCTTTGCAACCCCATGGACTGTAGCTTGCCAGGCTCCTCTGTCCATGGGGCTTCTTCAGGCAAGAAAACTGGAGTGAGTTGCCATGCTCTCCTCTAAGGAATCTTCCCAACCCAGGAATTGAACCTTATTCTCTTATGTCTTCAGCATTAGTAGGCAGGTTCTTTACCACTAGCATCGTGTGGGAAGCTCTTATCTAAGTCAGTTCAGTTCAGTCGCTCAGTTGTGTCCGACTATTTGTGACCCCATGAATCGCAGCATGCCAGGCCTCTCTGTCCATCACCATCCATCAAGTTGGTGATGCCATCCAGCCATCTCATCCTCTGTCATCCCCTTCTCCTCCTGCCCCCAATCCCTCTCAGCATCAGAGTCTTTTCCAATGAGTCAACTCTTCGCATGAGGTGG
>NW_011494926.1:4872622-4873565 GCF_000754665.1 Bison bison bison | reverse complement strand
CAGTGTTTCCACTGTTTCCCCATCTATTTCCCATGAAGTGATGGGACAAGATGCCATGATCTTCGTTTTCTGAATGTTGAGCTTTAAGCCAACTTTTTTACTCTCCACTTTCACTTTCATCAAGAGGCTTTTGAGTTCCTCTTCACTTTCTGCCATAAGGGTGGTGTCATCTGCATATCTGAGGTGATTAATATTTCTCCCGGCAATCTTGATTCCAGCTTGTGCTTCTTCAAGCCCAGCGTTTCTCATGACATACTCTGCATACAAGTTAAATAAGCAGGGTGACAATATACAGCCTTGACGTACTCCTTTTCCTATTTGGAACAAGTCTGTTGTTCCATATCCAGTTTGAACTGTTGCTTCCTGACCAGCATACAAATTTCTCAAGAGGCAGGTCAGGTGGTCTGGTGTTCCCATCTTTTTCAGAATTTTCCACAGTTTCTTGTGATCCACACAGTCAAAGGCTTTGGCATAGTCAATAAAGTAGAAATAGATGTTTTTCTGGAATTCTCTTGCTTTTTCCATGATCCAGTGGATGTTGGCAATTTGATCTTTGGTTCCTCTGCCTTTTCTAAAACCAGCTTGAACATCAGGAAGTTCATAGTTCACATATTGCTGAAGCCTGGCTTGGAGAATTTTGAGCATTACTTTACTAGTGTGTGAGATGAGTGCAATTGTGCGGTAGTTTGAGCATTCTTTGGCATTGTCTTTCTTTGGGATTGGAATGAAAACTGACCTTTTCCAGTCCTGTGGCCACTGCTGAGTTTTCCAAATTTGCTGGCATATTGAGTGTAGCACTTTCACAGCATCATCTTTCAGGATTTGAAAGAGCTCAACTGGAATTCCATCACCTCCACTAGCTTTGTTCGTAGTGATGCTTTCTAAGGCCCACTTGACTCCACATTCCAGGATGTCTGGCTCTAGGTGAGTGATCATACCATCG
>NW_011494926.1:4862091-4872522 GCF_000754665.1 Bison bison bison | reverse complement strand
CGTGATTATCTTGGTCATGAAGATCTTTTTTGTCTAGTTCTTCTGTGTATTCTTGCCACCTCTTCTTAATATCTTCTGCTTCTGTTAGGTCCATTCAATTTCTGTCCTTTATCGAGCTCATCTTTGCATGAAATGTTCCCTTGGTATCTCTGATTTTCTTGAAGAGATCTCTAGTCTTTCCCATTCTGTTGTTTTCCTCTATTTCTTTGCATTGATCGCTGAGGATCAATTATCTAAGTCAGGGACTGGCAAATGTTTTCCGGTAAAGGCAAAATAGTAAATACTTCAGGCTTTGCAGTCTATGAAGTTTCTGTCACAATTGTGCTATTAAGGCAATTATAGTCAATATGTAAACCAATGGATGTGGCTGTCTTCCCAGACCTTATTTACAAAAAAAAAAAAAAAAAAAAAAAAAAGAAAGAAAACAGGTTAGTAGGCTGGCTTGGCCCTTGGGCCACAGTTTGCTAATTGAGGTTAATGGCCCGCCATCCAAAAACCTCTTAAAAACTTTACCTGCCACATCTTTCTGCTCGAGTAGGTTATGATGACCCTGTCTTTCCAGGTCTGTCCTCCATCCTCTCCACGCACATTCCCGGCTCAGACCCTCATGTCTCTATTCTGTCTCCTTGCTTTCTGTCTCGTAGTCAGGCTCCACGCTGCTTCCAAACCAGTGTCTTATGGGAACAGAATTTACCCGTTGCTTCTTATTTAAATACTCGGTGTTCTGCAAACATCTACATTGCAGGGCTTCCTCAGTGTTTGATGCATAAGAGTTACTTGAAATCTTCATTAAATTAAAGACTTCTGGGCCCCACCCCAGAGATTCTAAAGATATGAGTTGAAGGCTAGGAATCTGCATTTTCAACAAACCTCCAGACGATTGGCACATGTGGTCCTCAAACATTTGAAAAACAGTAGCCTTAGATAAAGGGCTTCCCTGGTGGTTCAGATAGTAAAGAATCTGCCTGCAATACAGGAGACCTGGGTTCCATCCCTGGGTCAGGAAGATCCCCTGGAGAAGGGCATGGCAACCCACTCCAGTACTCTTGCCTGGAGAATCCTATGGACAGAGGAGCCTGGCGGGCTACAGTCCACAGGGTCGCAAAGAGTCAGACATGATTGAGTGACTATCACTTTCACTTTCAGCCTTGGGAAGGGCAAACCCCTCTGCATGGAGCACAGGTCCTGCATGACCTATAATCTCTCCAGCCCCACCTCTCGTAACTCCTCCTTCAACATGCTGTGGGTCAGCCCTTTTCTTGAACTGGCCATACTGGTTCATCCTCTTTTTCCCCATTAGATGGTCACTTTGCCAGTAATGCCATTATCTCTTGGTCTGTTGGGTAAACTTCCTTTAAGGTTCAATTCAAGTTCCAACCGCTCTGATGAGTTTCTCTGAACTGTCTATTCTTACTGTGTATGTATCCATATTCTAGAATCTGTAACACATTAGCTGCTTGAATTTATTTGTCTACTTCTCCCAGTAGAGTGTGAATTTCTGAAGGACAGGGACTATGTCTTCTGCATTTGAATATACCTATGTTTTAGAGGGTGCAATAAAATTATGTATTAAGATTGATGCTTTCAAACTGTCATGCTGGAGATGGTAAGGTGATTAAATCAGTCAATCCTTAAGGAAATCAACTCTGAATATTCATTAGAAGGACTGATGCTGAACCTGAAGCTCAGGTTCATACTATGGCTACATGATGCAAAGAGCCGACTCATTGGAAAAGACCCTGATGCTGGGAAAGATTGAGGGCAAGAGGAGAATGGACGACAGAAGATGAGATGGTTGGATGGCATCATTGACTCAGTGGACATGAGTTTGAGCAAACTCCGAGAGATAGTGAAGAACAGGGAAGCCTGGCATGCTGCAGTTCATGAGGTTGCAAAGAGTTTGATACCACTTAGCAACAGAGTAACAACAATGGAATAAATGTGTTGATTTGATATAAGAGTTAGACTAGGAGTGTTCATATCTATATTTTATAGGTAATTCAACTGGAACTCTGAGATGTTAACTGACTTGTTTGAGATCAACCAAAGTGTCAAAACAATCAAGGGTATCACTTTTTTTTTTTAAACATTTGGAGTTTTTTCCATTACACATGCTGCCTTCCTACCATGATGGAGTTATTCCCTGGGCTGGTGAGCCTTACATTCTGGAAGTGTTCAGTGGGATTTTCTGATTTGGGTATACACATTCGGTCTGTTGCTTATTTAATGTTGTCACTTCTGTGGTTAACTAATGACTGAAAGCGAGTCAGTCCAGCCAGATACATTATTCTTCATGAGTTTGGCCTCTGCACTATTTGGATTTCTGGACATTTCCATCTTAGTGTTGCCACATCTTTTGGTTTTCTTCCAAGAACCTAAATTGTATTTGTTTTGCCTACATTTACTATCATGAATCATTTGGGCATTATTATTATTATTGTGACTCCATAACTCATATAGTTCAAGAGAAGGAAGGCTTTTTGTTGAATCCTTAGAGAGGATTCTGCCTGGGTTTTGCTTTCTTGTACTTCTCACATAGCTCCTGAATTCAGAACATCTATATCTCAAAATAGATGGGGGCTTCCCATATGGCACCAGTGGCAAAGAACCCACCTGCCAATGCTGCTGCTGCTGCTAAGTCACTTCAGTCGTGTCCGACTCTGTGTGACCCCATAGACGGCAGCTCACCAGGCTCCCCCGTCCCTGGGATTCTCCAGGCAAGAATACTGGAGTGGGTTGCCATTTCCTTCTCCAATGCATGAAAGTGAAAAGTGAAAGGGAAGTCACTCAGTCATGTCCGGCTCTAGCAACCCCATGGACTGTAGCCTACCAGGCTCCTCCGTCCATGTGGTTTTCCAGGCAAAAGTACTCAAGTGGGGTGCCATTGCCTTCTCTGACCTGCCAATGCAGGAGACATAAAAGATGGATGTGGGTTCTATCCCTGGGTTGGAAGATCCCCTGGAGGAGGGAATGGCAACTCACTCCAGTATCTTTGCCTGGAGAATCTCACGGACAGAGGAGTCTAGCAGGCTGCAGTCCGTGGGGTTACAAAGAGTCGAATGTGACTGAAGTGACTTAGCACACAAGCATATCTCAAAATGCCCAGCTCAGATTAGGCAACTTGACATTCAGAAAAGGTGAGGAATAACTCATACAAACCTCTAGAACACTAGGCTGAGTTTAAGATAATTATTTGGTAAAAGAGTAAATGCAAATTCTTGATTATTTTTATCAGGGGAAGAAAGAGGTTGTGTACTAAGAGATAAAAGCATGTGAACCTTGAGAGCTGCAAAACACAGTTATTTAGTGGTCACTTCATTTTGTCTTGTACTAATTTTTGCTGTTATTTCTATCTCCTATCAAATAAGAGCTGACTTCTTATTTTCTTAATTTCATCCTATCTTGCACTTAGTAAATACTCAAAAGGAGCTTGTGAAATGAAATGAGTGATTCCAAAATCTCATTTCAGCCTTTCACCTTTCATCTATGGTACAGTAATAATTAGACAATGAAATGCTCCCCAGGCAAGAAACCAGAGGTAGAAAGACATAAGGTGCCATTGGCAGCTATCAATCAGATAACCTCGGAAAATTGAATGTATATATGTATCTGGTTACTCGCAACAATAAACCATTAACAGAAACTTGGCATTTTAATTTAAGAACTTTCATATTTTCTTGACGGTTGTGTGTTTAACATAAGTAATGTCCATTTGTGACATTTATATTTCCTTTAAACTTTAATACTAAATTAGTGTTTAATAAATTATTGCTTGAGCATTGAAAAAATAAGCTGGTCTTTTTCAAAAACAATTAAAATTTTTATTGATTTTGTTTACATCATAAAGAATTAGCAACTATAGTAGTTGCCACTTTAAGTGACCTCAGAAAAAACAAAATATATAATTATTTTACATGGTTATATTACAATTTTATAAAGTTAGTTACAGCTTACTCATGCTTTGTTATAAACTGTATTCCTTTGGCCATATGTTGTAAGCTATCAATACTAATGCACATCCATATTAGCAAATATAAAAGAAAATCTAAAAGTGTTGTAAGTCTTTTAAGCTTTACAACTATGTTAACACTACTTTTGTCCATTGTTATATTATGCAGTCCTTAATACTAGAAAATATGTTTGAAAATTAAACGGTAGCTCCTTTCCCCATATTGATTTTATTTATGCTGAGAAATCATGTTTGTTTCTTACCAACCTTTGTCAGTCTGTTAAAATTTTGAATCAACCATTTTTAGAAAAGCTACTGAACATGCTGCTGCTGCTGCTAAGTTGCTTCAGTTGTGTCCGACTCTGTGCATGAGTTCATTATAAATAATCATGTATATACTTTCTGAGTGCAGTTTAAAATTTGGCAAGATGTTTACAGCCCATGATTCTGACACAGAGAAAGGGCACAGTAATGTAAATGAGGAAGAAACGAAATGAAATTGTCACAAAATGAGCTCAAATTTAAATAGGAATAAAAAAATCCATCAACAAACTGAAAACAGTAGTGACCCAAAGTTAAAATAAGATCTGAAGTTTAAAATGTCTTTTGTGATGACAAGGATCTGAAAATGTGATTAGGAAGACATTAATAAACAAGACTGTGATGTGTATATAAATTCCATGTGGCATATGAATCCATGACTTGTCTTTCCTTTCTGGCATTGTTGGGTTTTTGGTATCATCACCTTAGGTGCTGGAAAGCAGCATTGCTCATTTATTCCCAACATGTGGCTCTGGGTTACCAAAAAAAAAAAAAAAAAAAAATACAGAAACTGTGTTATATTTTAAGACAGAGTTAAAGCTCTTGGGCCCAATTTGTTCCTGAAGCCACTCTGAGAACATTGCACTGTGTTTTGCTGGAATAGAATCAGGACCTTTTGCATTGATGTAAAGGGCAATGACGAACATCAGGCTAAGAATGGGAATCTGTCCCCATGGGTCTCCTCCCGCCCCATCTCATTTCCTCTGTCTTCCGTTTTCCTCTCGTACATACTTTCACACACATCTCATCTGAGTTAACCAAAGGCACTTTGCTGGGGAGATGAAAGAATTCGGCGAGAATGCACAAAGTTAAAAGGTTCTTAACAGTCTCATATAGCAGCTTTGCCTGTGACAGGAAGGCACCGCATCCAGAACTCGTTTCTATTAGTTATTTACAAAAATAATGTAAAAGTTAGTAATAAGTTTTAAAGGTGACTGTTGCACTGACTGTAATAGCTATGCTCTTAGAGACAGTATTTTAACTGTCACATGGTACATATGCCAGATATCACCTTAATTGCAGAGAAGATGCTGCTGTCTCCTTTGCCATATGGTCAACGCTCCAGGCAACTCACATTCTGTCCATGATGGGGTTACTGGCATCTCTCCGTTGTAAAGGTATGAACACCGGGGCCTGCCTCTGTTTAATCATCTACACGTTGTGTATTGTAGCGAAGTATTTACAGATGACAAAACTAGATGTACAGCTTTTAAACTACAGTGGTAAAAGAAGATGCTTTAATAATCCTCAAAAAAATTTGTAGGTAGTCCTTTCTTTGCCAAGTACACGAATAGGCGATTTCAAAGCATTGTTTTGGGATGGCATTCCAAAACTTCTCTCTCTGTCCCTTTGTGACATTTGATCTCATCTGAATGTAAAGTTGCATGATTTTCAAAAACCTCAGTCTGTCTGATTCTCCCTCCTGATCATTTAAATACATCTCTAATGTCAAAAATACACCAGCTGAACTATTTTCACATGTTGTTTCCAAATATAATCCCTACCAATGGTGTGAAACTTTAAAAGATTTTTTAAAAATTTCATCTACAAATTCTGTTTTGCAGTGACACATTTTTCCTTTACATCAGATTCACCTTAATTTACAAAAATAAACATCTTTCACAGGAATTCTGAGTGAACTCAAGTTAAATGTAAGTGGTGTGTGAATAGACCAGAAGTTCTGAAGAGCTATAATATAGTGAAGTGCTAACTGTAAAGAATTAAGTGCTTTCACAATAAGGCTTTCTTAATTCTCACTGCTTGTCTTCTCATGCTGGAAACAGCTCATCAAACGCCATGTGGAACTCTTGAGTGTGAAGAAAATAATCATTCTTACATTTGTACATTGTTTTGTGCAAACACACAAGTTGTTTTGTTTTACTTTGGCAGATACCTCTTTGTTTGAATGATTTCTGTCCAAAATAAAGAAAATGAATAATCCTTCTTTCAAGATGAGCTGTATTTATTACTGGAACGGAAGTTGTCATATCCGTGATCGTTAGCTTTGAACTTTAAGCACGACTGCTTTTCCTCCAAGGACTGTTTTTCTTCAAATGATTGGCACCAGCAGCATAAACATGACTACAGAAAGCAAAGTAACCTCGTTATAAGTTTACATCAAGTTACACTATCACAACCCTCCTCGCTCACCAGAATTCTGGCTCTCTCTGCATGAACAGCAATTCTTGGGCCACTTTCTTGCCATGCCCTCTTATTTCCCCTTAAAAACATATAACTACAGAAGTAGTATATGATAAGTGTTTAAACTAGAAGCTACATTGAAGAAAAATGTATATAATTAAACTTCTTCATCTTTTAATTAAAATGAAATAGAAAGACACTCAATTCTTGGATACTTACTCTTGATTACTTGAGGAATATTCTTAATATTTGATAAATATATAACTCAAAGCTTTTTTCCTATGCAAGTGGCAATATTACCATACCCATACATCCATAATAATCTGTAACTTTGTGGGCATCAAAATAATTGTAGCTTGTTCCCCCCATATATTTAAGTACAGAACTAAAATTGTCAGCAAAGAGATGCTACAGACCCATGTTGACGTCTTCCACTCTGAGAATATGGTGCCCTAGAACTTCACCCCTAATTCCATAGAAATGGAATGGTGGTTGACAGTGGGGAACTGAAAACAGCTCCTTTGTCCCTTTCCTGTTTACCTATTTCTGTTCACTTCTAATCTTAAAAGAACCTAATTATAGGCTTCTCTGGTGGCTCAGAGGATAAAGAATCTGCCTGCAATGCAGAAGACAGAGGTTCAATCCCTGGGTTGGGAAAATCCCCTGGAGAAGGGAATGGCCCAGTCCAGTATTCTTGCTTGGAGAATTCCATGGGTAGAGGAGCCTGGTGGGCTACAGACCATGGGGTCACAAAGAGTTGGACGTGACTGAGCAACTAACACACCCCTAGAGATTTGATCACTAAGCAATTGAAACTGACTCCTGACTTAATGCTCAACTGGGTACACAAGATGCCTTGTCTAACCTGTTGATGCTTTTCCTAGATAAAAAGAAGCGGGACTAGGTCTGAACCCACAGCAATCCCCCCAAGGGATCCTGCAAGCAGATCACTTGGCAAGATAACATCTGAAGAGAGAGCCAGATTGTCTGCCTTCCATGGAGAGGCAGAACCCAACCTTCTGCCTGGATGATTTACTGAGATTCTTCTCCCTCCATTTTTCCCTTTAAAAATTGTCATGACTGAATAGAATCTTTAGAGTTGGCCTCTGCACCCGAATCCACCATCTCCCTAGATTGCTGGCTTTTCTGATGAAAGTATTTTTCTTCTTTATTAACACTTGCCTCTAGAATTATTGGTGTATGAGCACAAGCAGCCAACCTAGGTTTGGTTACACTAAGAATAAGTGGATATAAGGGAAGGAATGTTTTATTCCATACTAGGTAACTGAAGGAGTGAATGAATGGATGGATGTTACACACAAATGGAAGCAGGCAAATGAGGAATAATTTCACGTATTCTATATCAAGGAACACTGCTATTGAATGAAGACAGAAAAGTGAAGGTAGAACTTGAATTAAGCTGCTTTGTTTGACTTGTAATTCTCACCTGTGTATGAAAAAGGAGACTAACATAGTTATAATTAGGAGTGGGCTACCTAGTCCAAAATCTTGCAAAAAGGGAAATAGTGCATTTAATTCATGTGTAGCTCTTATTTTATCATGTGAGAGCATTCATATATCAATGCATGTAATTTTTTATTCATTTTCTGAGTAATTCTATGAGTAAAACTGATTGGTTGAGGCAGTAGTGAATGGTTGACTGGGATTTGTAGGGAGAAATCAATTATAGTGATTTATGAGCAAAATTTATATTTAAACAATCATCTATCATGTAATACAAGGGAAAATTATAAAACAATTGACTAGATCTCTCTGAATAGAAATGTTAATAGTTTGTAAGGGTTATATTTGATACCAGATTACAAGGGTTTTTGATTTTCGAATACTGTCTTACCTTAAAGCAGTTTTTGAATCTTTTGCTCACCAAATACAGAGCTATTGGGTTAATACAGGAATTCAGGGAGGCCATGTTGATGCCAATGTAGTCCAATACCAACAAAAAGCTGCAAAAATAATATGAAAATTTATTTATGTGCTATGAGCACAAATCCTTTAAAGACTTTTGTGCTTTATAAATTTAAAAATTACCCATTTGTAGTTATTTTAACTTTATCACTAGTCTTTGCTGATTTTGATCTCTCTCTCTCTCTCTTTCTCTTTGCTTCTGTCTCTCTCTTTCTCTTATTCTCTGTCCCTGTCATATCATTAACCGCTATTCCCACTCCCATGCTCAATTCTCTGCCTTAAAATGAAATATATTTCGTAAGTGCCCAGGCTGTCTAAAAAAGAAAGGATTTACAAAGTGCAATGGAGAACCAGATCTGGTATTTTCAATCATGCACTCACTCACTTGGACAGCCCTGGCTCTCCATTCTCAGCGTTCTCCAAAGCTCCCCTTACTTCTCCATTGGAAATAGAAGTAAAAGTAAAAAAAAAAGTTGGGGGGCATCTTAAATTGCTTTAGGATTAGAAAAATGGTACTCTCTCTTCCTGCCAATGAAAGGAATCAATGGAAAAACTTCTGAATGGCATTTATTTACACAACTATTTCTATTTTACCTTACTTACCTTAAAAACTCACATCTACGGGGATCATGCTGATCATAAAGAGTGAGCTTCAAAATCCTGCTAAGATGAAGAGGAAGCCAACACAGAGCAAAGACAAGGACCAGGCAAAATACTGTTTTGGCCACTTCCCGTCTCTGAAATAAAACCACAATCAGACTCTGTAATGGATGGCTCATTATAATCATAGCATTCTCTCTTTCCAAAAAAAATGTTTAATACTGTTTACAAAAAGTCAGTGGCATTTGTAAAAATTCAGGATACAGAGTTTTAAACTAAATAGTTACTGTGAATTAGAACCTAAATGACTAGAGACTCATCTTTTTCTTTAAACTTTTCATTTTGTATTGGGGTATAGCCAATAAGGAGAAGGCAATGGCACCCCACTCCAGTACTCTTGCCTGGAAAATCCCATAGACAGAGGAGCCTGGTGAGCTGCAGTCCATGGGGTCGCTAGGAGTCAGACACGAGTGAGCAACTTCACTTTCCGTTTTCACTTTCACGCATTGGGGAAGGAAATGGCAACCCACTCCAGTGTTCTTGCCTGGAGAATCCCAGGGACAGGGGAGCCTGGTAGGCTGCAGTCCATGGGGTTGCTGAGGGTCAGACACGACTGAGCGACTTCACTTTCACTTTTCACTTTCATGCATTGGAGAAGGAAATGGCAACCCACTCCAGTGTTCTTGCCTGGAGAATCCCAGGGACAGGGGATCCTGGTGGGCTTCCGTCTCTGGGGTCGCACAGAGCCGGACATGACTGAAGCAACTTAGCAGCAGCAGTAGCATAGCCAATAAACAATGCTGTGATAGTTTCAGGTGAACAGCAAAGGGACTCAGCCATACATATACATGAATCCCTTTTCCCTCAAACTCCCCTCCCATCCAGGCTGCCACACAACATTTAGGAGAAGTCTATGTGCTAATATAGTAGGTCCTTGTTGGTTATTCATTTTAAATATAGCTGTGTGTACATGTCCATTTAAACCCCCCTAACTAGCCGGCCCTTCCTCTCATCCTAGAGATGGACTGGAATGGGTGAATTTAACTCAGATGACCATTATATCTACTACTGCGGGCAGGAATCCCTCAGAAGAAATGGAGTAGCCCTCATGGTCAACAAAAGAGTCTGAAATGCAGTACTTGGATGCAATCTCAAAAACGACAGAATGATCTCTGTTCGTTTCCAAGGCAAACCATTCAATATCACAGTAATCCAAGTCTATGCCCCAACCAGTAACGCTGAAGAAGCTAAAGTTGAACGGTTCTATGAAGACCTACAAGACATTTTAGAACTAACACACAAAAAAGATGTCTTTTTCATTATAGGGGACCGGAATGCAAAAGTAGGAAGTCAAAAACCACCTGAAGTAACAGGCAAATTTGGCCTTGGAATATGGAATGAAGCAAGGCAAAGACTAATAGAGTTTTGCCAAGAAAATGCACTGGTCATAACAAACACCCTCTTCCAACAACACAAGAGAAGACTCTACACAT
>NW_011494926.1:4860901-4861991 GCF_000754665.1 Bison bison bison | reverse complement strand
AGACTCTACACATGGACATCACCAGATGGTCAACACCGAAATCACATTGATTATATTCTTTGCAGCCAAAGATGGAGAAGCTCTATACAGTCAGCAAAAACAAGACCAGGAGCTGACTGTGGCTCAGACTATGAACTCCTTATTGCCAAATTCAGACTTAAATTGAAGCAAGTAGGGAAAACCACTAGACCATTCAAGTATGACCTAAATCAAATCCCTTGTGATTATACAGAGGAAGTGAGAAATAGATTTAAGAGCCTAGATCTGATAGATAGAGTGCCTGATGAGCTATGGAATAAGGTTCGTGACATTTACAGGAGACAGGGATCAAGACCATCCACATGGAAAAGAAATGCAAAAAAGCAAAATGGCTATCTGGGGAGGCCTTACAAATAGCTGTGAAAAGAAGAGAAGCAAAAAGCAAAGGAGAAAAGGAAAGATATAAATATCTGAATGCAGAGTTCCAAAGAATAGCAAGAAGAGATAAGAAAGCCTTCTTCAGCGATCAATGCAAAGAAATAGAGGAAAACAACAGAATGGGAAAGACTAGGGATCTCTTCAAGAAAATCAGAGATACCAAAGGAACATTTCATGCAAAGTTGGGCTCAATAAAGGACAGAAATGGTATGGACCTAACAGAAAAAGAAGATATTAAGAAGAGGTGGCAAGAATACACAGAAGAACTGTACAAAAAAGATCTTCACGACCCAGATAATCACGATGGTGTGACCACTGACCTAGAGCCAGACATCCTGGAATGTGAAGTCAAGTGGCCCTTAGAAAGCATCACTATGAACAAAGCTAGTGGAGGTGATGGAATTCCAGTTAGCTATTTAAAATCCTGAAAGATGATGCTGTGAAAGTGCTGCACTCAATATGCCAGCAAATTTGGAAAACTCAGCAGTGGCCACAGGACTGGAAAAGGTCAGTTTTCATTCCAATCCCAAGAAAGGCAATGCCAAAGGATGCTCAAACTACCACACAATTGCACTCATCTCACACGCTAGTAAAGTAATGCTCAAAATTCTCCAAGCCAGGCTTCAGCAATATGTGAACCATGAACTTCTGATGTTCAAGCTGGTTTTAGAAA
>NW_011494926.1:4860428-4860801 GCF_000754665.1 Bison bison bison | reverse complement strand
AATATGGAATGAAGCAAGGCAAAGACTAATAGAGTTTTGCCAAGAAAATGCACTGGTCATAACAAACACCCTCTTCCAACAACACAAGAGAAGACTCTACACATGGACATCACCAGATGGTCAACACCGAAATCACATTGATTATATTCTTTGCAGCCAAAGATGGAGAAGCTCTATACAGTCAGCAAAAACAAGACCAGGAGCTGACTGTGGCTCAGACTATGAACTCCTTATTGCCAAATTCAGACTTAAATTGAAGCAAGTAGGGAAAACCACTAGACCATTCAAGTATGACCTAAATCAAATCCCTTGTGATTATACAGAGGAAGTGAGAAATAGATTTAAGAGCCTAGATCTGATAGATAGAGTGCCT
>NW_011494926.1:4848295-4860328 GCF_000754665.1 Bison bison bison | reverse complement strand
GCATCTCACACGCTAGTAAAGTAATGCTCAAAATTCTCCAAGCCAGGCTTCAGCAATATGTGAACCATGAACTTCTGATGTTCAAGCTGGTTTTAGAAAAGGCAGAGGAACCAGAGACCAAGTTGCCAACATCTGCTGGATCATGGAAAAAGCAAGAGAGTTCCAGAAAAACATCTATTTCTGCTTTATTGACTGTGCCAAAGCCTTTGACTGTGTGGATCACAATAAACTGTGGAAAATTCTGAAAGACATGGGAATACCAGACCACCTGATCTGCCTCTTGAGAAATCTGTATGCAGGTCAGGAAGCAACAGTTAGAACTGGACATGGAACAACAGACTGGTTCCAAATAGGAAAAGGAGTTCGTCAAGGCTGTATATTGTCACCCTGTTTATTTAACTTATATGCAGAGTACAACATGAGAAACGCTGGACTGGAAGAAACAGAAGCTGGAATCAAGATATCCGGGAGAAATATCAATCAACTCAGATATGCAGATGACACCACCCTTATGGCAGAAAGTGAAGAGGAGCTAAAAAGCCTCTTGATGAAAGTGAAAGTGGAGAGTGAAAAAGTTGGCTTAAAGCTCTACACTCAGAAAACAAAGATCATGGCATCCGGTCCCATCACTTCATGGGAAGTAGATGGGGAAACAGTGGAAATAGTGTCAGAATTTATTTTTCTGGGCTCCAAAATCACTGCAGATGGTGACTGCAGCCATGAAATTAAAAGACGCTTACTCCTTGGAAGGAAAGTTATGACCAACCTAGATAGCATATTCAGGAGCAGAGACATTACTTTGCCAACAAAAGTTCGTCTAGTCAAGGCTATGGTTTTTCCTGTGGTCATGTATGGATGTGAGAGTTGGACTGTGAAGAAGGCTGAGCACCGAAGAATTGATGCTTTTGAACTGTGGTGTTGGAGAAGACTCTTGAGAGTCCCTTGGACTGCAAGGAGATCCAACCAGTCCATTCTGAAGGAGATCAGCCCTGGGATTTCTTTGGAAGGAATGATGCTAAAGCTGAAACTCCAGTACTTTGGCCACCTCATGTGAAGAGTTGACTCATTGGAAAAGACTCTGATGCTGAGAGGGATTGGGGGCAGGAGGAGAAGGGGACGACAGAGGATGAGATGGCTGGATGGCATCACTGACTCGATGGACGTGAGTCCGAGTGAACTCCGGGAGTTGGTGATGGACAGGGAGGCCTGGTGTGCTGCGATTCATGGGGTGGCAAAGAGTCAGACACGACTGAGCGACTGATCTGATCTGATATGTGGAATCTAGAAAAACGGTACAGATGAACCTATTTGCAGGGCAGGAATAGAGACACAGACACAGAGAAAGGATGTATGGACACCAAGCAGGGGAGAGGAGGGTAGGATGAACTGGGAGATTAGGCTTGACATCAATATACTACCATGTGTAAATGGATAGTGGGAACCTGCAGTATTACACAGAGAGCTCAGCTCAGTGCTCTGTGATGACCTAGCTGAGTGGGATGGGCGGTGGTGAGAGGGAGGTCCAAGAAGGGGGGGGACCTATGTATACATACAGCTGATTCACTTCACTGCACAGCAGAAACTAACACAGCACTGCCAAGCAATTATACACCAATAAAAAATGGTTTATCTAAAAAATTGATGGCTCTTTTTACATTCCTTTAGATTATGTAGGGTATCTCCAGGTAGATAGTATAAACCATATTAAAAATATCAGACTAAGAAAAAGGAATTATGCTCTAGTATATGATACTTTTAGTTTATTATCACTACAATTATTTTCATATTCATAATTGGAATTTTAATCATGAGTCAGCAAATATTTCTATTTCCTTACCTGTTTTAAGTGATCATTTAAGGCAATTTGCATACCACTCTTCTTTCTCAACATTTCACAAGTCATCAGGGTATAAAATAATGCAGTGATGGCCAGCGGCAGGCAGAAATAGAAACTAAATAGCCACCAGTCTTTAGCTGTCTTGTAAAACTATGGGGAAGAAAGGATGTTATAGTTAATATTCCTCTGTAAGAAAATCTTACATATCAGATATTAAAAAATGCTCATCAAGGAATAATCTTCTAAAGTAGATCCATTTTATAAATACTATGTAGAATCTTTCAGTAGAATCTTTATTCTACTATGTAGAATTTTTTGTCTGCTGAACAAAAAATTAAATTAAATGAAACAAACTTTTCCTAAAAGGTGTTTCAATTCTCTAAGGCAGTGTGCTATAATTATATATAAAAATGTAAGCAATTGGGCAAAATTGATAACTCAAATATTTTTGTCTTCACACAAGTGAAAGGAACTTCTTGTGTGAAATACCACATCTTGATGTGTAAAGATATTCTAGTGTTTTGGGGAACTTCTCACTTTTTAACAAGTTTGTTTCTGGGGAAAGCAGGTAGGAAGAGGTCTATGGTAATCATTTAGCTCAGGAATGTATACATCTAAGCTATCAACTAAAAATCAAAATTGCTTATAAAATGACTTATCTCTTACTCGTTCTTTTTTCCTTTTCCTTTTAAAGACTGTTGTTCCAGATACGTCTCTGTTGGAACAGAAGTTATGGAATCTATGCAGTACTTTGGGCTTCCCAGGTAGTCCTATGGTAAGGAACCCGCTTGCCAATGCAAGAGACATAAGAGATGCGGGTTCAATCCCTGGGTTGCAACAATCCCCTGGAGGAGAGCACAGCAACCCACTCTAGTATTCTTGCCTGGATGATCCCATGGACAGAGGTGCCTGGTGGAGGTGATCCATGGGGTCGCAAAGATTGGGACACGACTGCGACTTAGCGCACACCCATGCAGTACTTTTTCTATTGGAACTAATAAGAAACAAGGAAACGGCATTTTCATTTTCAGTTTCCCATTAAAGCCCCTCTTTAGTCTTTTGTTTATCATGATCTATACACATATACATAAAATCTTATATAAACTTACGTGTAAAATAGAAAATAATTATTTGTGACATTTGGACCCACTCCCTTTGCATTAACTTCTCCTCACCCTTTCTGTTGGGAAGAGCCTTTTTTACTTAGGGTCTATTTTCTGATGACCAGCATTGCTATTTTTCCCCATTCCCTAATTAAACACTCTTAAATAAATAGACAAGATGAAGTTCTTTGCAATAGCAGCTTTCCCTTTAGAGAGAGGACAAGCTTGTCATTCATACCAAGATTCATGGAGTCACATAGATTTCTACCAGTCTGTCCATACGAGGGACTTCTCCTTGATCATTCCTTTAACCACACACTGCCTCCAATGACTGCTGTGTTGCTTAATGCAAAATACGTTGTAGCTGCCAGTTCTTATGTGAATTTGAGTCGGAAAGCTATAAATTCCAATCGATTCTCTTATGTCAACTTGGCTTATCTGTATTCCTGAGAATCAGGGAATTCTTGGAGAAGTAATGACCTAGCTTCTTGCAGCATGGGTCATTAGTCCCACTGTTAACCCTGAGGTCCTGGGACCTACACTTTTAATTTATGCCAAGGATAGTCATAAATCAATAATTTCCCAAGAAGAAGAGATTGGGGGAAAATAGCTAAACATTTATAAGGCAAGAGCAGAAAAGGGAAAAAAAAAGTGAAATTTACCTGCATAAATGCTGTTTTCTGAGTGGGGTGGAGCAAGCAGATTCTCAGTTTGTTTCCTATGTGATCACTGGTAATTACATCAAAACCCACAGCCTCAGGGACAGCCAGAACCACGGAGACCACCCAAATTAAAACAATTTCTACTGCTGTCCATTTTGGAACCCCGATTCCTTTAATCCGACTCCAAGAAGCAACAGCTCGATATCTGAAGAACAAAACAGAATCAATTGCCAAGTTACAGTTTACTTTCTAAGTAACGTAGCAACCACGAGGATCGTGGTCAGGATATATGTCGCTTAGATACATGCTCTTACCTGTCAATACTTAGAGCACATAGACTCAGCACAGTGATGCCCACGGAGGCCTTCTGAATGAAAGGCACCAGCTTACACATCTCAACCCCAAAGGGCCAGTCCTTGGCAAGCAGCTGCATTGAGGAGACACAGAGCTCTGTTAGGGAGATGTTCACAGGGTGCTCTTGAACTGTATGTATTACTTAGTGGAGGTGAATGAACTTGTGGAGTGAAATAACAAATTTCAGTTCTTATTCTTTTTCTCATGGACTCCTCTGAAAATCATCTGCATTTGTTAGATATTTGGAACAAGAGAGTGGGCTGGCAATCATGAAAGGGCAGACAATTCAGGAGAATTAGCTACACATGAACAGGAGCTTAGGGTCAAGGTATCTTCTACTGCAGGGCCAACAGGGGCCAATTGCTTAAGTTCTCCTTACAAAAATGGGAAGCTGCTGTATAGCACCAGGAGCTCAGATTAGTGCTCTGTGATGATCTAGAGGGGTGGTATGGGGGGCAGTGGGAGGGAGGCTCAAGAGAGAGAGGATATATGTACACATACTGCTGATTTGCTTCATTGCACAGCAGACACTAACACAACATTGTAAAACAATTATATTCCAGTTAAAAAAAATTTTTTTTAAATTGAGCCTGTAGTGCTGAAAATGCCTCTCATACTCTTATGAAGTCTCCAATGCTCAGTTGATGGCCAAATCAAAATAAAGATTAATCAAAAATAGGTGAAAAGTATTCCTTAGTTAGACTACATGACTCCCTGGGCTTCCCTGGTAGCTCAGCTGGTAAAGAATCTGCCCGCAATGCAGGAGATCCTGGTTCAATTCCTGGGTTGGGAAGGTTCCCTGGCGGAGGGATAGGCTACCCACTCCGGTATTCTTAGGCTTCCCTGGTGGCGCAGATGGGAAAGAATCTGCCTGCAATGCAGGAGACCTGGGTTCTGTCCCTGGGTTGGAAAGATCCCCTGGAGAAGAGAGTGGCAACCCACTCCAGTATTCTTGCCTGGAGAATCCCCATGGACAGAGGAGCCTGGTGGGCTACAGTCGATGGGGTCGCAAAGAGTTGGACACGACTAAGCGACTAAGCACAGATGACTCCTATGGAGAGCAGAGTGTGTGTTCGTGTACTTACTCTTCACTCTGGCCAACTGCACTGTCAGTCAGCACACTGTTCAGCATGTGTTCAACACAAGGCACCCTTTTCCTTAAGACTTCACCTGAGTCCGTCCTTCTCCAAGAAGGCTTTCCCCCAACAGATCCACTTGGCTAAAACCTTTACTTCTCTTAGCTCTTATTCAAGTCTCATCTTTTCAATATGACCACACTGCTAAGGATAGGAAATGGTCAGGTCTCCCCATCTCCGTCTTTCTACTCCACTTTCCTTTACACCTACAGCACTTATTAACTCCTACTGTGTATAGTATAATATACTTGTTTGTTTTGTTAAGTTTTTGCTGTCTGCAACCCCTAGCCTATCAGACAGAATACAACTTCTGCAATTGCCTAGCACAGTTTCTGACACACAGCAGATGCTTAAGTATTCAAGTCCCTAAAATACATAGGCACTGGTTATTCAGTGAGCAAAATGACTTAGTTCTTGCTACTATACATACATTTCTATTTCAAACTAACTATGCAGCCATCTTCTGTTAAACTCATGATTTTCTTTTGTAGGACAACTGGGTATGCCCCACACACAATGTAAATGAATCACATTAGGTAAACATCTGGGTCAAATGTTTACGCAGTTTGAAAAGAAACTGTTTTAAATCTACCTATGAGTGTTTAGAGTTGACTCATTGGAAAAGACTCTGATGCTGGGAGGGATTGGGGGCAGGAGGAGAAGGGGACGACAGAGGATGAGATGGCTGGATGGCATCACTGACTCAATGGATGTGAGTCTGAGTGAACTCCGGGAGTTGGTGATGGACAGGGAGGCCTGGCGTGCTGCGATTCATGGGGTCGCAAAGAGTTGAACACGACTGAGCGACTGAACTGAACTGATGTGTGTTTTAATGTTTTAAAGAATAACCTTCCAAAGTTGAAAACTAGTTTGAAACATAATTAAGTCTTTCCATTCTCCTACTTGTAATGTTTCTTTGTAGAGTTAGTCATGCTGGGTAACTGTTTGGCAACTAGAATGGCACCCAAACCTGAAACGTGTGTCTCAGTATGAATATGACTCGGAGCTCCAGCATGAGACCAATTTCACTTCTAAGGCAGACGTGAAAAATTACACCAACATGTAGACAAATGTTGGCAAACTTACAGCAAATATGCTTTTTCTAGGGTCGGAAAGCCTGCATGGCCAGGCAGATCACACAAGAGTGAAGGCAGCCAGGTGCAAAAGAGTTACTGGTGTCAGGAAATAATAGAGGGCAGAGGGGTCTGGGCTAAATCCTGTCTAAAAGGAACCTGTGCTAATAAACATGATGTGATTGTTGATAAGAAATCCCCAATACCAAAATATCTTGATTTTTATCCCCAAATGTTTATATAAAATCTCATAATTTATAAAAATTGTCAACTAATTCAAAGTTTTGAGAAAACAAAAACACTAACAGATAATAACATCATGTTAACAAAATAATTTTATGTGTCGCACCAGCCTCTAACTTGTGACCTCTGGATTAAAATGGGCTGGCTCATAACTCTGCTTATTCATTTATTCATTCAACAAACATGTATTCAATACTCACCATGTGCCAACACCATTTGGAGTATGGGGGCCCATTAGAGAACAAGGCAAACTCCCTGCTCTCATGGAGCTTACAGTCTAGTGAGGGAGGCAGAGAAAGAACACACAAATACTTAATATGGTGTTCACAGGATTTGTGGCAGCTGATGCGAAGAGCTGACTCATTAGCAAAGACCCTGATGCTGGGAAAGATTGAGGGCAGGAAGAGAAGGGGACGACAAAGGATGAGATGGCTGGATGGCATCACTGACTCGATGGACGTGAGTCTGAGTGAACTCCAGGAGTTGGTGATGGACAGGGAGGCCTGGCATGCTGCAGTTAATGGGGTCACAAAGAGTTGGACACGACTGAGCGACAGAACTGAACCGAGAAACTGTAATGAAATTTGGGGTGCTTTCTTGTTTTAAAGATAGTTTTGATGTGGACCATTTTTAAAGTTTTTATTGCATTTGTTACAATATTGCTTCTTCTTTATGCTTTGATTTTTTTGGCCATGAGGCATGTGGGATCTTAGCTTCCCAACCAGGGATCCAACCTGCACCCACTGCATTGGAAGCAAAGTCTTAACCCCTGTACCACCAGTCAGGTCTCTCTCACAAGAGGCAACCTTCAGTAGGGATTTGACTAAAATAAAAGAGTAAGCCATGCGGACTGTATTCTAGGCAGAGGAAAGAGCAAATACAAAGGTCCTGAGATCAAAATAAGCCTAGTGAGAGGAGATGAAAAGAAGTTTCTTAAAGCTGACTGGAGTGTTCCAGACCAGTCTAGATGTAGTTAGAGGGAGGAGTGTGATTTTTTTTTTTTTTAAGGAAATCCATTGCAATATTTTGAACAGGGAGATGGCATCATCTTATTTATGTTAAAAAAAAATCACTCCGAGGATTTCCCTGGTGATCCAGTGGTTAAGATTTCACCTTTCAGTGCAGGAGTTGCAGGTTTGATTCCTGGTCAGGGAACTAAGATTCCATACGTCTATGGCTAATAAAACCAGAACATAAATAACAGAAGCAATACTGTAACAAATTCAACGAAGTCTTGAAACAAAATGGTCCACATTAAAAAAAAAAAAAAAACAACCCTTCTCATTCTAAAAACATAAAAAGATCACTCTGGGTGCTCAAAATAGACTAGAAAGTGGTATGGCAGACTATGAATGGACTAGATAGACAATGACAGACGACTAGAATAGTCAAGAAAAGAGGATTTGATGAGAGATCATGGGCTGAAACTTGTGGTGCCTTGCAACTGAAAGGAATTGATTATAGACAGGATATATTTTGATAACAGAGCTAGCAGGACTTGTTGATGGGTTGGATATAAGATGTGAGGAACCAGAAAGCTCAAAGAAGTTGATCGTATGAATGGTGAAGACATTGACAGAAATGTAGAAGACCCAGGATCCCACAAATCTGAACCAGCTACAAGCTCGAGGTGGTTTAGAAGACTTGTCAATTACCCTTGCAAACATAATAAAAAGATTCCAACCAGTTGAAAGAATCCTTCCAGACACAATTTGGTATAAACTACTGCATCTAGGTGATACTCTTTCTAATCATTCTGTCTTTATATGTATCAGAGGGGGAAGAAAAAGGAAAACTGACATTTACAGTGGGTTAAGGACTATTCTAAGCCATTTACCTATAGTATATCATTGAATGCCCAAAGCAATCCTATAAGGTAAATTACTATAAACTGCATTTTAATAGGTTAAAAGACTTAGAGGCACTTAGAAGTTTATTAACTTGCTGTGTTGGTTTTTTAGGGCTCCCCTGGTGGCTCAGACAGTAAAAGAATCCACCTGTAATGCAGGAGACTTGGGTTCAATTCCTGGATCAGGAAGATCCCCTGGAGAAGGGCATGGAAACCCACTCCGGTATTAAACATGCCCACAAATTCTTCGACAGTCCTCCCTTCAAAAGGTGAAGCTCATTTCCCTCCCTTTGAAGGGGGGAGGGTACTTAATGATTCACATTTAGTGAATAGAATGTGGTGGGACTGATGATGCCTGACATCTGAGACTAGTTCATAGATGGCATTACGGGTTCCTCCTTGCTCGCTCTTGGATCATTGCTTTGAGGGAGTTGCCATGTCAAGGAGGAGACTCAAGGGTCCCTGTGAAGAGGCAACATGGCAAGGAACTGAGGCCACCTGAAAACAGCTGGCACCGATTTTCCAAGTGTCCAGCCTTGGACAAGCCTACTCATGACTGCAGCCCCACCAATAACTTGACCCTCCTGAGAGACCCTGAGTCAGGACAACCCAGGTCTCCCACACTGCAGGTGGATTCTTTATCAGCTGAGCCACCAGGGTAGCCCAAGAATACTGGAGTGGGTAGCCTATCCCTTCTCCAGCGGATCTTCCTGACCCAGGAGTTGAACTGGGGTCTCCTGAATTTCAGGTGGATTCTTTACCAATTGAGCTACCAGGGAATATATCTGTCCTTGGTCACTCACTTATGTGAGGCTTCCTGTGTGGCGTTTGTGGTAAAGGACCCACTTGCCATTGCAGGAGACATGATATTGTGGGTTCGATCCCTGGGTCAGGAAGTTCCCTTGGAAGAGGGCATGGCAACCCACTCCAGTATTCTTGCCTGGAGAATCCCATGGACAGAGGAGCCTGGAGGGCTATAGTCCATAGGGTGGCAAAGAGCTGGACACAACTGAAGTGACTTAGCACCCACACACATGCTCACTTAGGTAAGTAATAGATAACTCCCTGGCTATTTTATTCATCTAATGTCCAAAAATTCAGATCGTTTCAAGTATCTTATTGTCTTGAACAATCTCTAAATATGCAAATGTGAGTGTCACAGGGTACAGTCATTAGATGAGTCAAAATGAATGAGTGTCTGGTCACTGAAGAGAGAGATGTCTGGCCAATGAAAATGAGTTCTGCGTTGAATCCAGGCTCTGTTTTGAGGTTATTATTGCTTTTGGCTCAGACTGGACATTGGATGATTGCTTTTCATACCACTGGGAGGCCTGCAGTCCAACCTCTGACCCAAGTTATCACAGGGGACAGGGAAACACAAACTGAAAATTGTAGCAATTCTCTTCAAGTTCAACACAGAGATAGTCAGAAACTTAATCACAACCGACAGATTACAATTTTCTAATCTACCCTTCCAAAGGAAAAGAGACTGCCAAAAAACCCTTCATGATTTCAATTCAGACATGAATGCTGCCAGTCCTGAGAGGCCACAGAAGGTGAGGGATTGATCGCCCATTTCTATTATTTTGTAGTCAGAAGGATGACTTTGGCAACCTATGCTTCTCTCATCAGAAGGCTTTGTGGAGACACTGAGAAGCCTGATCTCCTGTGACATAGACCATGCGTACTGTTGATGCTCATCTCTGTCTAAATGGCCTTCATCCAGAATGTCTTGGCAATTTAGGGCTTGGAGCTTATTAAGAATGCAAAGACATTAATCTCTTGCCCTGAGTGGAGGAAAAGCTGTGAACTTAAAAAAAAAAAAATCAATCTCAACCAAGATGCCACTTTAAAATTTGGTGAAAGAATGTTCTTAGAGGTTTTCATAATTCTTGGAAATTATTTCACTATTTCTTGACAAAAATAATGACACCCAGTGCCTATAATCTGAAGTTCAATGATTCAGTTTTCCTTTTGGTAGAGGAAACTGATTCTCTTTTATTGCAAGAAGAAGCAAGTCTAACTTTAAACCTAGCAATAATACATTCATATTTCTTATTTGCAGTTTTCGTCATTCAGTTAGATAACTTAAGGGCAAAATCTGAGTATTGAAGACAAATTATGCATGTAATCAAATCTCTCTGATTGCAAAAAAAAAAAAAAAAAAAAAAGGTCAGGGATCAATATTGTTTCTAGGTCCCTGCCACCTAACTTAAATGTTTGGGTCCTGTTTAAAATTAAGTTTGAATACATATTACTTACTATTTATCAAATGCGAGCCAGTCAGAAAATATTCCCCTTACTGACACTGGTTTGCAATGGTGATGGCTCATTTGAGAAAGAGCCTTTGTTAGTATTGGTCCTAGGAGCAATGCAGTGTCCATTTGACAAATGATAGCCTGTCCTCAGGCTTGCCTCTTTCCCCTAAAGGTTCCACTGCTCTGCTAGCACATTTCTTTTGTATAAATAAATACAAATAAACAAACAAATAAACACTGGATTGAAAACAGTCATGGTCATACTGACTATAAGATTTCTACTCAAAGATGCACATGATTTCATAACTTTATGTTGAAACAGCTGTTTGAGAAAGAAAAAAGGCAACAGAATACTACAAAAGTTCATATCATATTGTATAATTGTTTTTATAGTACATAGTTTATACTATGTACTGTATACTACTATAGTATATACATATTTTTATATTACATAGTTTAAAAAATTTCTAAAAGGATAAATAGTGTGAATAGAAAATCAATGTCTTTTCTTTAAAGGTATTGCTAAATGAGTCCTACAAAATCTTTCCAACTGGGGAAATTTATATTTTCCAATTCTCTTTTTTAATTAAAAATTACATTGTTGACAAATTAAATGGAGAAAATCCTATTAATACATACCATTCTTAATACCCAATGGAATCTAGACCCTCCTGCCTTCAGTCTTTCCCAGCATCAGGGTCATTTCCAGTGAGCTGGCTCTTAATGATGAATGAATGAGTTCATGGATGAGTGAATGAACTTGATCATAAGACAGACATCTTGTATTAAGACTTGTCATGAGCTTTTCAGTTCCCATATTTGAAACAATTCTTCTGAGAATTGAGATGACTGTGCTTACTACTGATTGACTGATTTTGTAGTGTCTAGTCCAGGTCCTCCTCCCTACCAGATAGATCAAGTCTTCTTGACACATAAAGCCAGGGCCTCCAGAAATGAGGCGTTGGCTCTTCTCTGGGAGTTCCGCTTGCCAAGCAGACAGGAAAAAGTGGAAAGCAAAATTCCTTCCCTTCCCTCTCTCTCTCCTCCTCAAATGTGTCACGGAAATGACTGGTATAAAACAGAACCCACTATTTCTCACTATCTGCTGGGATTCTATGCGGTGTGTTATTTGTAAGCATGGTGGAGATGAATGTGGAAAGCACAGAGATGCTTTTAGGAAGGTGGGTGAGCAACGCATTATAAGTGACAACCAGGGTTACTTTGCCAGACTGCTGTCTGTTCCATCTGGTGATGAGCTGTGAACATTTCTTTCAAATGACTGATATTATAGAAATATTTTTACAGTCAGAGTCAAAAGAAGGAAATAATGGAGTGGCTGTGTTTCACAAGTTTGGGGAAGGGTGTATTCTTCTGCTTTTATCTGTTTCCTGTGGCAGATAAGAGTTTTTCTGCATTTGAACTGGCGTTTTCATAAGATAAGACATCCTCATTCAAGGATTTCCCATGTCCGATTGATCTCCCTTTCTTTTTTTTTCTTTAATTCAAACTGGAGCTCTG